>NC_041359.1:23825112-23870112 GCF_900634415.1 Cottoperca gobio
GTCCTTTTTATGACTTTATACCAAAGGTTTCGCAGTAACTGCTCGGGCAATATCCAATGCTGCTTTTTGTTTTTATTCGTTGACGTTTTTTTTTTTTGCAAAGTATTTTTGGACCTTGTTTACCTGTACATTCTGTGAAGCATGTCTAAAGAGCCTTTTTGTTACGTAGCCATTACTCTGACATTAAACTCTGCCTCACCACCATATAGGATTTCTTTCACTATTAAACATGCTCTCGATTGCTTTCCACTACAGTTGAAAAAGCTCATCACAAGGTCCAAGGTGACATATTTGAAGTGTTTGCAATGACCAAAACCGTTAATGTTAAATTTCTCTGTGTGTTTTGTTTGTTTTTTTACTGACTGTTGAAGGGGGCTTAATAAAGAAAAATGAGAAAATGTTCTTGTGGGATTTGATTTAGTTTACATGTAATTCCAAGCACAGGGGTCTTAACCACAACATGATTTCTGGGCACACCACGGAACAATTTAAAAGGCCAAGCCATCTATAATCTGGATTTAGTCATGTCAAGCCAACACAAAGCCAGCTAATATAAGCCTTAAAAAAGTGTTAGTCCGTCACCAGTCTTGATGTTAAGAAGTAAAAAGACCTCATTTTCTTTTGACAGTCCCTCCTACATAAATCCAGTAGACTATAAGGAAACATTAGAGTAGAATCTGACTGTGTGTCAGCCTGTTAAAGTCTCCAGTTTGTTTGGGTCCACGCTCCTCTCCCCATGAAAGACACGATGGCGCTGTTAATCATCCTCTACAAGGCGATGAATAATTCAGCACGACGTCCGGGGTGGCAACTCCGTATTTAAACACTGGCTTCAAATGCATCTCATCCAGAGAACAGAAACTACTGCTGCCTCATAAATACTACAGACGGTGTGTTCAATGCCTCCTTTTAGAAAGATTGACTACATGACTTCTTGTGAGTCAACGAGACCACATTTTCCAGAATCCATCGTGCCGCATTGGAGAGCAAACTAGTAATGTCCAGAGATGAAGAGGCATTTACAAAGTCTAATTAACTTCCAGAGCTGATCTGCATCACGAAGCTCCAGTAACATCTATCATGTAAGCAACATTACATTCACACAAAGGAGCTGTTACATAACAGTTTGATACCAACACACATATATTAATGTAAGTGTATGAGCTCGTGCTGAACCTGTGCTCTCGGGCCATGAAATGTGTAGGCTTTGCATGTAGGTGGGAGTTTAACATAAGTGATGAAGATGTATCCATGAAGGCAGTAATAAGGCCACTCTACGCTCTTCTCTGTATGAAACTATTGGAAAACAAAGCAGTGGATAACGGTCTAGTGGTAATTAACGAGCAAATCAATTAAGCCATCGTCTCACAGGTCATGCATGGATACATGCAGTTGAGCGTGATGGTATGTAGGCATGCAAGTGGAAATCAAAGAGCTCAGGGATGAAATAGAGCAGTAAATTGTTTGATCTCTGATTGTGTCAGTAGGTGGCGCTGGAGAGACACTTATTTATGATCAAGCGCTGCAAGAATACTTACCTCACTCTGATCAAATGAAGTCTTAATTGGGTGTCATTTGTTCTGCATAATTAATGTTAGGATTACATGCTCTGTGTATTTTTAGTTAGACTTATAAACACTTATTCTGCCTCATTTTCAAGACCCGTAAATGTAAAAAAAAACAAAAAACACACCTCCAGATAAGAAATGTTGTTATATATTTTAGACAGGGACTAAAATGACAATATGTTACAGTGAACATTACTGGATTCATACAGTGTTTCTTCTTCTTCTTCTTCTTCTTCTTCTTCTTCTTCTTCTTCTTTTTCATTTAGTACCACAACACACCGGAGGATGGAGCCAGCCAGCACGAGCGTCTACAAAACACTGCTGAGCGTAAAAGGGGCGTTTCGGAGCTTGGCAACATCTCTCTTGGCGGTGCCAGGTGTGTTCAAACCTGTAGCAGACAAACGCTCGCAGATGTCTCTCGGATCAGTCACCATGGGCTGGATCTCAACCGCTTCAACCGTCACCCGGTGATCGCCGCCCGTCTCTCTCCAGCCTGCCCACAGGTATGAGGGATTTGTCGCTGACGGACTACATTTTAGCGACATACGCTCCACAATCCACCGCCGAGTGAGTAAAACGCTCTCTGTTTACGTTTTGTTTTGACTACTTAGCGTCGAGAGGCTCCCCCAGAGACGAAGCAGAGCGCGGATATGGTTCCAGAGTAGCGTCGGAGAGCATGCAAACCTGAATTGTTCCTTTTTTAACCATCTTGCCGCTATCGAGTCTCCTGTTTTACGCACAAGGAGCGCTTGGAAGTATTGCAACCGTAGCCAACTGTGCGCACACCGGAGCATAGACCCCCGCGGGATGACAAACCTCAGCGGAAGATTCGCGGGTTAAAAACCAGCCTCTTAAATGTCTGGAAGATGAAATCCCCATCAGCAGCCGGTCGGGAGAATAACTCAGGAAGGTTTATTAGGCCGCGTCACTTCGCGTTCATTTAACAGCAGCAAACCGAGGCGACTGTAACCGGTTACATCTATAGTTGTTCGAAAAGGGAGTAACCATGTCCAGAACACTGAAGAAGAAGAAACACTGGTCCGGTAAAGTGGTGGAGTGCGCGGTGTCATGGGGGAACCTGGGGGACTTTGGCTCCGTGGTGGAGGTCCTGGGAGGAGCAGAGATGGGGCAGTTCCCCTACCTGGGCCAGATGAAGCTGGACGTGCTGGTGTGTCACGTCGGGAAGCTGCCCTACTACGGAGACGTTTTGCTGGAGGTGAACGGTACGCCCGTAAGTGGACTTACAAACCGCGACACCCTGGCTGTCATTCGCCACTTTCGGGAGCCAATTCGCCTGAAGACGGTCAAACCAGGTGCGTCCCCTGCTTTCTATTTCCCACCACTGCTGCCGTGTCACATGAGCGTTTTGATATGTGGCATCCACCAAACACAACAACCCTCACACATCATACACACACAGTGATGTAGAGAAACATGGCCACATACTACTGCCGTCATCTCGAGACAAACATCTTCCAGTGTATGTATACATTCATACTGACAGTCCCTCATATAACTTGCAATATGTTTATATGTCTCCCTGTCAGATATGAAGCTGTACATGTCAGCTGAAGTTGACTAAACCATTAGCGAAATAGAATAACAATGTGAATAAAGTGAGGTAAGCTCCATCCCTGCACACTTCCCCAAAGATGATGTCCCCGACTCCTACTGTAAACCTCCTACTGTAAACCTCCTACTGCACCACAGCATCTAATTGACCAATTCTCTCCCTGCTTTCTCGGGGAGATCGAATAGTGATAATGGTAATAATGGCATGTAGCCCAGTTGGAGCCTTCTAGGTTAAGTGCACTTACATGCATAAAATAAGGCCTAATTACATCCTCCATTATTCTGCTGCCCGTTGGCCACAGAAGCCAATATTGTACCGTTGTCCTTCCGCATCCAGCTCCCAGAGGACGCTGGCTGCAACATCCAAACACTCTGATAATGAGGTCTAATAGCTGTGAAGGCTTGGTGATGCTGCTGCTGCTGCGCTGCACTGGTTTTGAGCAAAGCTCTGGTCCTCAGTTGAAGAGGTTTACTGTGTGTGTGTGTGTGTGTGTGTGTGTGTGTGTGTGTGTGAGTGTGAGTGTGAGTGAGTGAGAGATGGCCTTACATTGCTTGTATGTTGGAGGTGGAATGTCTTAACAACATCTAAGACAAGTGCAAGAGGTTACGTCAGCAGCAGCTGAGTCCCACCTCAGGCCTGGATCCCTGAAGATCAGCTGTATGTGTGCACAGGCCTACTGTTATATTTATATATATATATATATATATATATATATATATATATATATATATATATATATATATATATATATATATATATATATATATATATATATATATATATATATATATATATATATATATATATATATATATATATAATTAATTTTGATATTTTTTAATATGCAAACAAGAGATGAAAGGGAAAATATTTTTGAGTCCGGAGCCTATTAGTGTGCCATGCAGGTGTGTGTGTGTGGCTCTATACTCCCCAGAGGTCCTAACACTACGCTCTCTGCCCCACTAACCAAGGATGATTAATAAAGGGCATGGAGGAACGAGAGAGAGAAACATAGGGAGAGAGAGAAGCAGGGGGAGAGGGACATGAAGAGAGAAGGGGAGAAAATCGGCTCTGCCTTTGGCTTCAGGCTTAACTCCCACGCGAGGCTCTTTTTCCTCTTTAAAGCTCACAGGGAAGTAATAGGTGGCAAAGATGGCAACATTCCCCATCACCTTTTCCTTCACTGTCACGCTAACCTGTTTGGCCTATTTTCAGTCCTCTGTAATGTTACTACCAGCGTAGATGAGCTTTCCAATGTTCTGTTTGGCAAAAGGCCTCTCAATTCCCCCCAGGCGTGAGCATACAGCTGGGGTTGTTATATTGAATAATTACATATTGTGCATGTGTGTACGTCTCCGCTGTGTGTGTGTGTGTGTGTGTGTATACATCCCTGTGTGGTAGCCTCATGTTTAATTCACACCTCTTGCATAATTGAGTCAGCGAGTGGATTTGCTCCACGCTGATGGAGGCAGTGGGCCTAGAGGATCAGCTGTTACCAGGAAGACCGGGAATCTGCGATTTGACATGACGGCGGCCGGCAGCGACGGACAGGCTCTCCGGGTCTACCAGATGTCCCCCCCCCCCCATCCTGCACGCTCTTCCCAAAGATCCACCTGCCTTGCCCTCTGGAGCTGGTGTGCTTTCTTGTGCTGCTCCTGCTGCTGACAGCTGGGAGGAGCTATAGAATGTGCAGAGATGCAAAAGCTGAAATGGGGGATTTGAGGCGTGGATCGAGACACAGGATGCAAGATACAAGTCTCTATGGAGGCTATTATCTATCTCAGCCATTGATCGCAAGGAGTGAACTCAAAGAGTAGCACACAGCACTTCACTCACTTTTCTGCTGCTTCTGGCGCATCATATACTCTCGAGGGACTGCCGGGAGGCTTCTCTCACATGCATACATACATACATGCATACCTTTTACAGTTTGAAATGAAGACGTGCACACCAAGCGTACACTTCAACACTTCACAACATACCGTGAGGTGAATGTGCTCATTTGTCTGGTATCGTTGATTAAGCCGGGCGATGCCTCTCTTAAAAGCTCTGCAGCTCTGTGCTCGGTACACAAATCTATTTCTGCCGGTACCCCCAGCTAAGGATCGGAAAAGATGCCTGATGAATAAGTTCATGACTGGCATCCCATAATTCCTTTTTCCGCAGGTTATTCTCTGCTGTGCCTCCCCATATATATTTGCGTCTTCAATCACTGTGCAATCAAAACATACATACAACCTGTAGCCATTTATGTACAGCAGAATGGACGGCTCTGACATCAGATGAATCATTTCTCAGTGCGGTAACGCAGTGCAGCTGGTACAGCAAGCTTTCCTTCAATGGTTATTATTAGCTGTGTGAATGTATGAAACACATGCACACAAGTCCTCTTCTTAAAATTGTTGCAATCCCGCTTTTACGCCTCTTTGTGTCTCAGTCAGGCAGCTGGAAAAGATTTCTTTATGATATTTAATACAATCATGAAATCTAAAGGCGGTGACCAGATTGCAGGTATATTTAAATAAAATGGTAATTAATTGAAATACTCAAACACCTCCAGGTGTGTTGGCATAACACCACTTTTATGGGAAGTTAATTGAATCTTTATTGATTTTAAGGGTTGATAATGAGAACATATTAAGTGTGCAGAATCGGCGTCATTCATCCGTTTCTGTGAGATGTAGAGTTTCAGAGGCGGATTCTTAATTACCTTGAAGTCAAATTGCATAATTGCGTTTGTATGAAAGCAGCGGTGGATTTTGCAATTGATGACAATATGTTTCCTACTCCAGATTACATTTTGAGTTGCCTGCATCTGCTCGCTCATCATCGTGTTTGCTATTACCCGCTGATCATGCCAATAAAGAAGAATACTGAGTGACATGAGCCCCTGAGACCCCGTATCAAACCAGCAATAGTGTGTGTGGGTTAATCCCATTAATGCACCTCTCATACCAGGAAGTGCCTCTCAATGGAATCATCCTCTTGACAGGCGATGCTTTGTCACTGCAGAGAGATTTGTAGTCGGCTGGGAAAAGAAATGAGGATTGAGAGTGGGGAATCCAGCAGCCCGGTCAAATAACTAGAGACATCTGTTCTGTTCTCACCTTCGAGATGTTTCTGACAACCCGCTGTAACGAGCAGAGGATCACGTGCGCCGCTGCTTTGGCACCGAACTCGTAAAACAAAGTCATTTAAGGCTAAACTAATTTTTATAAATGAGTTTAAAGTCATTCTGAGTGTTTTTTGTTTGTTAATGCAGATTAAATTAGTTGACTGTTTTTGTTTTGATAAAATCTGCTGCTGCCGCTCTGCTGCCGCTCTGCTGCCGCCCTGCTGCCGCCCTGCTGCCGCCCTGCTGCCGCCCTGCTGCCGCTCTGCTGCCGCCCTGCTGCCGCTCTGCTGCCGCCCTGCTATTAGATTATTGTCTGATTGGCATTTATGCAACTACTTTTGTGCCTCTTTGTGATTTTTAATTGCACCTGTTGCAGAGCATGCATGTTACTTTATGTTGTCTAAAACTGTCTTGATAATGCTTTCTAGGTCAGGCATCCCTTGGAAAGAAACAAAAAACATTCTTAATCTCATTGGTGCCAACTGGCAAGCTAAAGGCTAAATGAAGAAATGCACATTACTGTACACACAATACACTATAGGTGGTAGTAAGTTCTCATGTGCCTCATTACTAATTTACAATGTAGGTAACCCAGAGTATAAAATTGAAACTTGGCAAACCTCGACTAGACACTTATATGAAATACAAGCAGAACATTGCATCAGGCACTCCTGTGCTGCTGTATTTATTGAAACACAACAGCTCTAAAGTGCCTCTTCTGTGTATGGAAGAGCTTAAAGGATCATACCGGTGTGTTTGCATGTTTCAGCCCATTAAGTGTAATTATGTATATACTACAGCTGACCATTTACTAAAGCAGACCGTAGTGTTTTAGATTGCTCAATGTGTTATCCCTACCTTCCAGGCCTCGACTGGTTTCCTTTCACTAATGATATATCGCGGTAACGATATTACTTGCTATAAATAAAGAGATATTAGAGTATGCTCAGTTCTGCTGCTTTCAGTATGCAGCTAAAATCCAACAAATTGCTTGTTGAAAAAAAAAAAGATCTATTAAACACATTAATATTGAACTGAACATTTAAAAGTGCCGTTTTCTACTGATTCTTTCAACCAACTAAATTTTTTTTTATTGCCCAAATTAATATTTCAATGACTATAAAAAAAAAAAAAAAACGATTTTGCAGCCCTTTTAGATACCATCCATAGTTATGCCATTTATTATATTGTGTGGCAATAAAACTTCACTTCTGCACGATGACATTGTGACTTTGACCAAAAAAAAAAAAAGCTGAAATGATGTTCGCTGTGATGGATTAGTGAACTCGAGCAAGTTTCACGTCTCTGCAAGTGACTTTTGCAGTCGTGCTATTTAACCCCGACCGGTGTTTTGAGAGGAGTAGCACAGCGGAAACACTTCATCACAAACCCTCCCCCCCCCCCCTGTTTTATTAATGCCACCATGTCACTGGCATGTCACCACGCTTATCAGCCAGCGTGGGTTTGTTTGTGCTGCACACTTAAGCAAAAAAACTGTCAAACTGTAAAATGCAAAGCGGTTGCCACAGCACCAAAGCATGACAATTAGCAGAAGTGTCGTTCCCTCTCTGGATATCCTCAGCCTTCTTAACTCGCCTCATTAATGTCTCACTAACTTTCATAGCTGTCTCTCTGCACGCTCCCTCCCGTGTTCACTTTGAATAAGAGCGAGATGATGCTATGAGGGAGATTTACATCCTCTATTGAATATCGTCATTCTAGTGATGACTGTGCTGCCCCTTTTGATTACATACTTATCGTGCGGATGTGTAAGGCTCTTAACCAAACGAGTTAGTCAGGTGAAAATAAGAAAATGTCTATTTCTCTTTGTTCTTTCTTTCTATGTAACCACTCCGTGCTTTTTGTATCGGTTTGGCCTTTCACTATATCATCCCACAAAGCATTTTGTTGATTTACAGCTTGTTTGTCCTCAGTGACTCCCATCAAGCATCTCCCGTTTGTGCCTGAGGCAGCTGTCCGACTTGTAGTGAAGTGCTGCTGCCTTACCATGCACACACACACACACACACACACACACACACAGATCTAAAATGTCCATCTTGCTACATAATTGAAATGAAAAGTGAGACCTACAATCCCTTGCCTGATTGGTAATTATTCAAAGAAATAAACATGGGTTCCGAGGACATTTAGCGGACAAAGGATGAAAAAAACCCCATCACATTTGAGTGTTTGTCAAATTATGTTCGAAAACACTCCACAAAGATGAAGGAGGAGCACTTTCATTTATTGGGTCCATCACATGTTGATCTGCATCAGAAACAACTCTCACGTTAGATATCGAGACTCTATTCCAGCATTAATGACTTTTTTTTTGTTTTTGTTGTAGTGCAATACTGCACCAGTTTCCCATGAAGCTATTACAAAGCAGAGCTGCCAACATCCCATAGCATCCTAGTTGAGAGCCCGCTCTCTCCTGCCTTGCAGTTTGTTTGTGGGGGCTGCGGAAGGGGGGGGGGGGGTTGCGTAAAGTTGCTCCCAACCATACAAGTCCTTAATAATTCATGTATAGTAGAGCTGGATGTTTCACTGATGTGTCTGTGATAACTGGTGATATCAGAGTAAAGCGGTAACAATGCATGCCTCTTATTATTCCCACTTTAATCAAACTGCCGTTGCTCTTCTCGCCCTCTCCTGCAGCTCGATATGATGGGTTGGAGTTGGAACCCTGTATTTTGAAACTGATTGTATGAGTGTTTTATGATTATTGCCTTTGTGTGTGTGTGTGTGTGTGTGTGTGTGTGTGTGCAGTTTAGGGTCTTTTGCATTCTTGCATGGATGTCGGTTATGTTTATATTCAGTAATATAGAGGTGGGTAGAACAGCTGGCAAAGCACAATTTCTATTTGATTTCAGCCCATTCCTAACAATCACCCTATGAATTGCATTTTCTTTCTTGCACCATGTCTTTCTATAATCAAGTCAGTGTGTCACTGCTTTAATTCTGCTAACAAACAAGAAAACAATGGTGGTAAAACTGAGCGTGAATGGGTTTATCCTCCATACCCCCTGTTTTTATTCACTGAACTAGAAGCAAATCCTTCAGGCCACCTATAGACAGACGTGTTTTTAGCAGATAAACAAAAACAAAATTGTGGAGCTTTTATAACTGTGTGAGGACGGGAAGGTGGTGGACACAAGTCATATTGTCAGGGTTTAATTGTGTGTGTGTGTGTGTGTGTGTGTGTGTGTGTGTGTGTGTGTGTGTGTATAACCCATGATGTGGGGACACACATGTCTTTACACATTCCCATTGTGGGGACTCACCTTTCTTTTGGGGGCAAAATGCAAGTCCCCACAATGTAACTTAACACATTTTAGGGTGCAGAAGACTTTGAATGTTAGGTGAGGGGGACTCTAATCGTGTCATGAAATTGCACTGGCCCAGGACTAGCTACTCTTTTTGTATGGAGAACAACTCCCAAACATATTTCAGCCCATAATTTAAGATAATCAGAATGAAAGAATCAGATGCTTTTATCCAGAGTGACTTGCAGTGAACTATTACCTACACAGGGACCGTCTCCCTGGAGCAACTCCGGGTTAAGTGCCTTGCTCAGGGGCTCGATGGTGGCAGCCCCCGAGCTAACGAGCTATGGTTTGGGTAACTCTCCAGGAAATTAAATGTAAATCAATGTTACACCACCAGTACACGCAAACAACATAATCTCTCCAACTCAAATGTAGGCTACATGGCCCATTATGGGAATTTGCATCTTCAACATGGGAGAAGTAATTCTCTAATTGCATTGTCTATCGTGGCTCACAGTAGCATCGGCCATAAAGCTGTAGAGCATATAAATAGCATTTGGGTGTTTACAGTGTGTTGAATTACCTCTGGGATGTTTTTTATTATTATCAGTGGGGGGGTTCTGGGGGATTTCTCCAGCTCCTTGGTGGCTTCAGTCACTGTTCCAATTAAATCTGCATTGTCGTCTTAAATACCTGTTAGCGCTCCTACTGCAATATAATGACTAATTCTAAACCTATCCCAGTAAATATGTATTTATTAGGGGGGGGGGGGGTCATAAAATGATTTATTGCATTTCAGTTGTATACAGAGCTCGAGCAGTGGAGGCGCATTTGCAGTTGGGGGTGGGTTTCGCTGCGGACTGAATAGACGAGGAGTAATGATAATAGAAAGTGGTTTTTGCTTTGACCTGCATCATATTTGCCCTCATTACCCACTGTTCTTTCTGCCTGCCCTGTAGAGAGCTCAGATGTCTCTCTGCTCCCATCTGCCCATAACTATGGCTGCAAAATATCTGCCGTAGTTTCTACCTGTGATAGAAATGTGTCATTCATCACTCTTCTCTAAATGTGTTATATATCTAGAATAGAGTCGTGTATCCATGCGGTAGTTGTCGAGATACTCGGCATACAATACCTGTAGCTGCTACCGTCATAACAATGGATTTAGTCTTATCACTTTATCCCCTGGAAACCACAACCCCCTCAAATATGTAATCGTCAAAATAGGATCATAACAGGAGCTCAAAAATCCCCCAAAGAATGTCTGTGTGATATAGTTACAATCTGTTCATCCATCATTTTATTTTTGTTCTCCTCTTTTCTTTCCGTCTCGCTCCAGAGTGCACCGGTCACATCCTGTACATGTGAAACTGAATTGGTGGAGGGTGTGTGTGTGTGTGTGTGTGTGTGTGTGTGGGGGGGGTGGGGGGGGGTTATGGGTCGTCTTTTGGTTTGAGCATTGTCTCTGTCAGCGTCTGAGAGAAGATTGAAGGGGACGGCTGGTGAGGAGTCACTCCTCGGTCTGAGAGCCTTGTTTATTTTACCACAGGCGCGGCAGCCATACGGCGGCTGACTGACCCAGCGCTGTCATAAAGGACGTTGTCTTTACGCAACGATGACTGCTACACACCACAGTCCCTCCACACCCCCCCCGCCCCAGCTGTGCTCCGTGATTGCACACTTGGCCAGCTTGTCACTCCCCACTTTCCTATTATCCAGCTGTGCATTATCCTCCAACTGGTGTTTATCACTGCAAGATAGAGGCTCAGGTCACCTCTAGAAAGCTCACAGGTAATGGGCCTTGACATCTGAATTGGTCTGCTCTTTCAAAAGATGATTAGCAAGCAGCTTAGGATTCAGAAGGGATGTTGATGGGCGGACCTAAACAGGCAGGGGCGACGTGAGGGGGGGGTGCTGCCTCTCGGTGCTTCATGATGGGAGGCTTGCCAGTAATACAGCTCATCATGAAGCGGTCACGGTGTGGTTTTGCAGATGACCGAAGGTGGGACGGAGGGGGGGGGTAACTGGGGCCAGTGCGATCATGTGTTTGCACTAGTGATTTAGCCACTTGAAGAATCATATTTTGTCATGAGCTGATATTGCAGCGTGAACAGTGAGCCGACGTGCTGCCCTCCCGTGAACATTATGAATAGCAGAGCTTTCAAATGTGACACCAGAAATCTTTCCCGTGTGTCCCCCGTGTGACTGGCTGGCCCAGCTGTTCTGCTCATCCCTTCCCCAGCTCTTTTATTATTGTTCCTTGGCTGTGCGGTTCTCTGTGTGCTTGTGGCGGCAGGGGAACGGCTGGCTTTGTAGAATCTTAATAGCGGTGAGCTACCGCCAAGCTTTCCATTCGCCGCTCGCTGCAGGCGTGTAACTGAATGCCAATGAGACATTAGGGTCGCGGCAGGATGGATCAGGCCAGGCTGTGGCAGGCAGGATCTGAGTGACTGTGGAGCCCTTTACCAGGTGAGGAGCGCACATGTCTGCTCCCAGAGGCTGCACAGCAAGATGCACGGTGTGTCTCGTGGTTATCTCAGCGCACCTAATCGCCAGGATGCGCCCTCTCATGTGCTCCTCTGTCGAGAGGGAGATAATCTAAGCGCATTGTGTTCCACTTTGACTTTGCGCCGCTTCCCCCAGTAACATACTGCCCCAGAAAGTGAGGCCGTTAGATTAGAGCTGTTGGATTGTGATTCAGTAATGACAATGATGAATGACACTGAAAGCAAGAGGCACAGTGTGGAGGTGCTGCGAGATCTGCTGAGGTGTGGGCATATGGGGAAAATCAAATACCGCAATATATATATATATATTTTTACACTTTACACTTATTACAATATCCAAACTCTGAGACGATATCTGGTCTCGTGTTACGATATGGATATAATATCGATATAGTGCCCACACGTATTTGTAGATGACCGTATAATTCTTCTCTTCTCTGTGATTATGTAACTTGTCCTCTCTCTCAGGCTGCGTCATAAAATATAATGCTATATTTCTTAATTTCCAGTGAATAATGGCATCTACAGTGTTTCCCCGAGGTTTACTGCTTCCAAAATGTTTTATTACCTTTTGTGTAAATAAATGTATACTGACTGAATTACCAACACATCACTGAAGATAGTGTTATAACACCGAATAACCTTTTCATACTTCATATCATATATAGCCTATGCTCCTTGTTTCCTCTTGACGTGTGTGTGTGTGTGTGTGTGTGTGTGTGTGTGTGTGTGTGTGTGTGTGTGTGTGTGTGTGTCTGTGTCTGTGTGTGTGTGTGTGTGTGTGTGTGTGTTATGTCACATCTCGAACATGGCATATTCTTAATTATGAAGGTGACACAGACAACACATGCTGTTCACAACGACACAGGACCTGTTAGTGTACTATAAATGGAGAGCTGTAATGTTTCCGGTCTCGCGCACACACGCTCACGCACACATCGGCGCGTTAATCTGTCTCTATCGCAGCATGCACATGGTTCTCCACATGACGCAGATGTTGCTAACAGTGGGATGGATGCAGAAGCCCCAGTCACCCAGTCACTGCGTAATCTGATTACAGTCGGCTTCACACAGTCGCCCCGACCGACGCAGGGAGGGCATCAGGGAACGGACAGATGGACGAGCCGTGGTTGTGAACAGCTGTGGTTAACTCTGTTGTGTAATATACAGTTGTGGTGTTTAGGAAGAGGAAGGCATGTGATGGCTTCCTGATTATTAAAATAGTTGCAAGTGTTTTGTCTATCGATTGACTGAACGAATAGTCGACTAATCGTTGCAGCTCTACTGTCCGCTGCAGTATATTGTAATGTATTGTATTATTAAAAAAAAAACCTTGGCATCACTGAACAACATTACCCATAATTCACCCTTGCATCCAGTGTGAGATTGGTAATGGCCGGTATACGATCCATAGAGAGTGAAGCAGTGTGTTTGAATTATTAAAGATCATTGATTAATTACTAAGCCTAAACACAGTCAGGAAGTGGCTCGAGCTGATTAACAATCACGCCCATTATGCTCCTTCGCCTCTCCGGCCACACAAATATGAATTCACTGCAGTTTTGTAGGAGTAGCAGCTGCTGGAGGAGCTCACGCTCGGATTTGAAAAAACAAGTCGATTCATGAATAAATACTCCCCTCGTCACACAGAAGTAGTCATAAAGGGACATATTGCTGCGAGATGTAGCCAACACAATCTTTGCAAAAGCTTACAATGCACCGCCTACTCTGATGTGCTCACTCGCTCAGCTGTTGTACTGCAACACCTGCTGCTACTTTTTTAATTTTTTTGCATTTCATGAGCACGCTCACCTGCCAGCGGTCCGATCATATCTGCAGGATGCCTTTTTAAAAAAAATTTTATACATGTTTTGACCTCACACTTGCACTTTAAATGCGGCAGCAGGAGTTTCCTGTCCTGCTGCTGGCAGCTAACAACCACAGCGTCTCTTCCCAAAGGGTTCATTCCCTTGAGAAGTGCAGATGCCGGGAATTACCGCTTCACTTTATCAAATTAAAAAGATTTGTTGCGAGTACTAATATACATAATGTGAGTTGATGTTTTGGATTTGTTCAGTCCGTGTTTGTGTGCTTGGCAATATGAGTTTGCTAATGTTACGAGGTTGGTAGAAGGCTGTTTTATTGCTCTCTGGGCCGTGCCGCTGCGCTCTGCTCATTTCTGATATTATGCTGCTGCTAGCAGTGTGCAATTAATTTGCATTGATGGTAATTATGAATTGATTTATTGTCGTGGATTATCTTAATTTTCTTTAGTTATGTGCCGTGCATTATGATGCTTTTTATATTATCCTTTTATTTAGTGATGAAAACACTTTGTATGAGTGAGTATTTAGGAGCAGAATTGGTTTTAATTGTTTTAGTTCAGGGGCCACATGCAACACAATCTGATCTCAAGTGGGCCGGTCCAGTAACATCACAGCATAATAACCTTTAAATAACAACAACTCCAAATGTTTCCCTTCGTTTTAGTGCAAAAAAGTACATTCTGAAAATGTTCAAACTCAATATTTTTACTAAACATTATGAACATTAAGTAAGAAACAAAATGTGCAATTTCCACAACAGTATTAGTTTATCATTTACACATGTGTGTTACAACTTCCTGATCACAGTGTATCTACAAAGGCTTTTACTTTATGATCAGAACAACTCATTAATACACTTTGCAAAGTCATCTCGCATGTTTGACACCCCTGTTTTAGGTTTTTTTTTTTTATATTCTCTTCCTGGAAACTCCACCAGTTCTAAAGTCAATGTCTACAACCCTGCTGGGATAAAACAGATTTCGTACTCTTTGATTGCAGGTTCTTGGAAGTCCATTCCCTGCAGTCTGTTTTTAAAATGCAATGTTAAACTGAAACTTTCATGCTTTAATGCTTCATTATGATGGTGAGCTTTCTTTATGAGACATGTTGCTCTGTTCAGTCGTGTGAAAGAAACGATTCATTTGTGAAGTTATTCAGTGACGTCAATGCATTTTTAGAAAATCTCAAACAACGAATCTAAAACAAGTGTAAAATGCTTTACAGCGCGGACAGAGAGAGTTCCAGATGTGATGGAGCGGCATTAAAAGCAAACCGTCTCTAAAGTCACGACTGCTTCTCTGGGGACGGTGAAAGCTTTCTTACTGTGTTTAAGCTTTAAAGACAATGAATCCTGGTACTCAGACTGTCTCGAGCTTCACATATCTGACTAATTCCGACTCATAAATATGAAGGAAGCTTTCCCAAAGTGGCCTTTATAAATAATGATAGAGCAGTGACTAAGCCTACGCATGTCCGCAGAAGCAGACCGGCCTCAGCATGCAAGGTACAATGATGAGTCAGGTATTTACTATTCATATAACATCAAGATAAACAACTGCTGACTTCTAAATGATCTGAGCTGAGGCAAACACATTTCTATAATCAAGTAAAGCAGGTTTCTAGACTCAACATTAAAGCAAGCAACATAAAAGTTTGTTTCTTCGGTAAAAACCTGACGAGAAGTCTTTGAAAAAGTTTTCATTGTGTGGATTAAAAGAGACAGTCGGCGTCAGTTTGACACCCGACTGCTGCCGCTCCCCCCTTTTGCGTGTTTACATTACGTGAGAGCTTTGAAGGTTTGTTTCTCACTCTGGAATACAACTTCTTTTGATTCAACTTTGTGTGTGTGTGTGTGTGTGTGTGTGTGTGTGTGTGTGTGTGTGTGTGTGTGTGTGTGTGTGTGTGTGTGTGTGGCCGATAATATTCAGCAATCCGCAATATTCTCCTCCGTCAACTTTCCGCCTGTTGTTCAAGGACTCTCTTTCCTCTGCTCTGTTGCACTTTGGTCTGTGTCTGCAATTTCATATGCATCGCCAGTGATGCGTTCACAAATTGTGGTTTTACCTCTGAAATTTTGATACGGATCCGTCGACTCCGTCCGTTTCTTTTCTTGTGTCTGACCTCATGTTGTCTGTTAGTCTGAAGTCTGTTGTGTTGCACAGGAGTTTCGTCACAGAACTATTTAATTTAGAGATCTGAAGTTGTAAAAGGACACAGGACCGGATTGTATGAATTGATATACAGCATCTGGGGCCTGTTGTGCAATAAACTGTTATTTTTCTTGATCAATTATCTGATTGTTTCATCACTCCAAGGTGAGAAGCTGCTTCGCAACAGTCCAAAACTTAAAGGTATTACCTTCACTATCATTGAAGACCAAGAAAACTAGAAAAGATTGACGTTTGAGAAGCTGCAGTACGTACATTTTTGGCATTTCTGCTTAAAAATAATTACTTTTATTAACAATGAAGTCTGTCGTTTTCCTAATAAATCACAAAATAAACAGATGTGCAACAAATATGTTTGAAAAGAACCATCCCTCCTTATTTGTACCTTCAAAAGTTCGATTAAAATACATGAAATTCCATCATTTTTTATGGTTTTCTTGAGAAAGCCAAACCTATAACACAATTATCTACCATCTGAACAGATTTGTTCGTTTTCATACCAGGGTTAGAGCTGTGCTGCGGCGCCTCAGGCCAGATGATGCAGTGTGGCATCATGATCTCTCCTCTGATTCATTACAGACTCAGCCAGTTTGTGTTTTGACATGGCTGACCCCGAGCCCCGAGTCTGTCTGAATGGCTGTTTTTATACCTGGCTGAGCAGCGCTGCCATTGGCATTCACCCACACATGAAATTACCTACAAACAACTCCAACCAGATACTCATGCGCACACACACACACACATCTGTACACACACACACACACGCACACTAAGCTGTTAGACGAGGTGAAGGCGGTCTAGCTGTCCATCAAGCTCGAGGTTTACATCCGGGTAATTTGTGTAGGAAGATGGGGGAGTTTTATACTCTGGGAATTAACATTAAAGTCTGACATTAGCTATATTAATGTTTGTTATGGCGGACGTGATTGTGGCTGTCTGCAGGTTGACATTTGAACAGTTAATATAACGGTAAAGGCTAACCCAAAGTAGACTAATGCGGAGGCCAGCAGAGACGGCGCTTCTAAAAGTTAATTTAAAAATATGGAGAGAAAAAGAAGATGGAAATGACAGTTTTTATCTCCCTGCAGCATAGTGTGAAGGATGTTCATAGCCATCGTGTCCTTGTTTGGTGCTTTCATTATCAATAATACATATAATCACTTATGAGGATGCATTTTTGCACATTATTAAATTTAATAGAAATGGAATCTCGCAAGCTGGTGAAACACAACTTACGGACTCTTCTCTGTATTGTGTTTTACACTTCATGTGATATCTAATTAACAAACAAAGGAGGAGTTGGGGAGCTCGTATTGTTTCCCCGCAGCAGCAGCTTTGCTTGAGGAGTCCCCCTGTCTGCTGTCTGACAGTATTGTTCTCATAAATGTACTTAAAATTTCATCATTGTTGTCTGTGTCCCTGCAGACAAAATGAATTATGAAATCTCCAACTCACTTAAGAAATGCAATTTGTGTATTGAATGTGTCGGGGGATGTGACCGTCCACTGCACGAGTAAATCTGTCTTCTAACGTTCAAGCTTTGAACTTCTTAATGAAACCAAAAAACTCTTCCAGAAAACAAAACATTTGACTTGTAGAGGAATTTGTGAAGGGGGCAAGAGGGGAAATATATATATATATATATATATATATATATATATATATATTCTGTTTTTGTGAGTTGGATGCCCTTGAAAGACCTCTGCTGTTGACATGTTTTGATTGTATTCACAATAAAAGGGATGCCAGATTTGAAAGAACAGTTCAGCCTGGGAAAATAGTCAGTTTTGCAAGCTCTCTCGCACCATGTCCCAATTTCTGTTCCTCTTGCTCATAGAAACAAAAATTGATCTGTGTGAATAGACTGGATTGCTGGGGACGGGACGCAGACACAATATCCACTTAACCGTCCGTCCATCTATCTATCTATCTGTCTGTCTGTCCATTCACCTGTCCAGCCAGACATGGGTTTCCCTGACAGGGATGTTGCTCACCTTGACGGGCCGGAGAGGAGCTTGGGATTATAGGACTAGAGGACGACGCGAGTGCTTGTCAGGCTGATGTCGAGAGGCTTACGGGCTGTCGACGGGCAGAACACACCTGCATGGAATCCACGTGGCTGCACCGCCACGGAGAAAAAGAGCTTTTTGATGAAAACCAGTCAAACCACGAGCACCTTTTTTTTTTTTTTTTAACATTCACGGTTGCCGCTCGCTTTAGAAAGAAAAAAGCTATTAAATTAATTCTTTGCATGCTTGGTAAACCACTGGATGGGGGGAGGGGGGGGGGCGAAGCTCCTCTGTACATAAAGTATCTTTTGTATATTCATCTACAGAGCTTTGTCAGTAAAGCTCGGCTTTAAATAGCAACACAAGTGTCTCGTTCTCTATTAAGAGAGTTCTTTTTAATTCACAGGGGGTGAAATCTACTGTTTTGCAGCATAAATTAAAGGAGTGGAGTTTTAGAAGTAGTACAGTACATTGAGACCATTTCACAGTTTGAAACGTATGCATTATAAATCGGTCACATTCTTTTCTTTTGCACTTCTAGGATTTCAAGGAGGCTGGAAAGGGATATGCTTTGGCAAACATGCCTTCTTATAAAGTCAGAAAGTGTATGCATGCTGTTGACCAGAACATGGATGAGAGGTCATCTCCCCCCCAGGAGCTAAAACCTGACACTAAATATGTCTTGCATCATTGAGGACAGAGGTAGCCCCGGGTTATTTGTGAATTGTAATGTGAGAGCACACTTCTGCACATTATGTATGCGGCAGCCGACGGACACATCGGCCGATGCCTGCGCCTTCTGTGTTTTCCCACGATTCATGTCTTAATTAGTGTAACTCTTGAGGAAACACCTTTTTTTAAAAAGGGCAAGACGGGGACGCAGGTGTGTTTGTGGACCGTTTATCCTGATTGTAGAATTCCACAACGTGTCTGAACCACAGGTGTGGAAAGGAGGCCCTGCCCGCCCTGTTGTGCACAGAATGGGTTGAATCATCTTGTTTTGTAAAGCCGGTCATTAAGGCATTGGTATTCAGAGCCACCCAGCCACACCAGCGATGTTCCCTTTCGCTTCATATTTGATCTGCACCCTCCAGGTTTGACATCATCTTCCCCTCAAACAGAAACACGCTGAAAGCTTCCGTACAACTATCCAGGAGGCCTGCAGCGGGATGTGAATACTTACTGTAAAGCTAATTCTACAGTCGTATTGTGGTCGTGGATTTCGCACTGTGAGGCTTCCAGTTTATGTCTGAAAAAGCAATTGTAGCTGGATTTCATTTTTCCAGGGGCAGCCAATGCACTCTTATCGCTCCTTTCACTTTGACTGCTATTATAATAGCTTTACAGAGACATGGGAAGAATCCCAGCAGCCTATTACCCCCTTACCTGCATTCAATTTACGTCAGCACTTCCTGAAACGCTAACCCCACCTTGCCCCACTACTTTTATTTCATTCTTACTTGTTTTATCAGATGAAAGGGGGGGAAAAGTAGAAAAGTATCTTAAAAGCAGGAGCTTACAAACACACATGTATAATTTATAGTTCAGGCAAAACGTACAAATGCAGCACATGGCCTTTCTTGGAGAGATCACAGTGTGACACGATGAACGCCTGGGCACACGCGCGTTAAAGGATCCGCCGTGGGAGAAACGCCACATGGCTTGCAGTACTTGTATTTTTGACATTTTCAGGTTAACCATCACTTGTAAAGTGCTGCTATTGGTTGAAAACTGCACCTCTGCTTCAGTGTTTTGCTCATGCTGGAGATGAAAGATAGCGAGAGAAGCCGTGCAAACCTTCCCGCCGCAACATCCTCTTCACAGATAACATACGAGATGTATGACGAAATAATATAGGGGAACGTGTCTGTTATACAACTATCTAAAGTTGAGCTGAGTGAGACTGTGACAGAAAGCCCCCTGAGTGCTTTCGAACAAGGATGCGCTTTATTGTTAATGAATTCAACATTTCACTTGCGAGAGGAAGATTGTGTTATTTCTTCTTTCGAAAAATGCAGTCGTGTTTTTAAAGGTACATTTCTAAAGAGACGTCTTTGTGCCGAGCAATGTGCAAAACAAAACAAAGAAGCCTGACTGTAAACAATGCAGCTTTCACAAATGTTATTGAAGTTGGCTTTTGTAAATGCGTCGTGAGCAATGCAATGCACTCGAGTCATGTTTGTTTGACCTCCAAGGAAACACACAATGCATTGTGGGGGAGGAAACACACAATGCATTGTGGGGGAGGGAACACTGACCGTAAACATCGCTTGGGACTCCACGTGGCACCTGTTTTTTTTTTTTTTTTAAACGCAGAGCTTCTGTCAAACTGTTTTTTAATTGCTTTACCAATTTTAACAAGCCTGTAGCCTAATTATGTATTATGTGTAGCTGTGTTGCGTAGAACTACTAAACTGTCCATCACTTCTAATGAGCTCCTCTGGATGGGAACCTTTTTATTTTCTTTATTTGTAGAGACGGAAGATAAATAACATAACTAATGCACACTAATATATTAGAAATAGATATTGGATTGCACTTGGTATTGTATGAAAGCACTTGGAGTGGTTTACGAGCAACACAAAATAAAAAAAGGGTCATTTGACTGAGCCATTAAACTGTAAATCAATAATTGTTATAAATAACATTTTAAAAGAGAGGCCTGTGGCTTAGGAGACACTAAACCGCATCCGCCCCTGGGCCCCCTGTGTCTGATAGGCCCATGTAGTAATCCATCCTTTTACCTAAACAGATATCTAGACGTCAGTCGATGTCAGAAGGTGATCTCGTTGTCATGATTCAATAAAAGAATGCAGCACGGTCGCCGAGGCTCCTGTTGCCAGGTCAAAGCATTTTTGGTAATGTGGCGTTGTCAACTGCTCTCACGTCAAACACTTTGTTTATGACCCCTGGCAGCTGAATCAGCGACACATTTAGAAACAAAGCAGAAGGCACATGGGTAAAGTCTTGTGTAATAAGTGCATGCTCAAGTTTCCATGGTAACAGTATTGAAGCACGCTCTGTGAAACCAAACAGTGAACCAGTTTCACTCACCAATCAAATCAATAAATCGGACTTGGAGGGTTTCGCGCTCTGTGTTTTGTAGCAGCAACACTGAGATGGGTAGCTGTTGTCGAGACGGCTGACCTCTGGCTTCCCCCTGACATCCTCACGCATCAGCTCGCACGCCCAAGCTCCTCCCCTCTTTCATCCGGGCGTTTATTCCAGAGTATTTCTATTATTGGGCTCTCCTGCATTCATCTGTCAGCGGATGCTCCGTGATACGAGGTGGCAGGCCGCAGAGGCACTGAAGCATTTCCGCTCCAAGTGCCTTCTCTCCCCATTTCACCTAGGCTTCTTAGGATTCTTTTCTTCTGATTCGTATTAGTTTCGGAGGAGGAGGAGGAGGAGAGAGGCGGGCAGAAGGGAGGAGGAAGGAGGAGGAGGAGGAAGAAGGAGGAGGAGGAGGAGGAAGGAGGAAGGAGGAGAGGAAGGAGGAGAGGAAGAAGAGGAGGAGGAAGGAAGGAGGAGGAGAAGGAGGAGAGGAAGGAGGGGAGGAAGCTGGGAGGAGGAAGGAGGAGAGGAGGAGGCGGAATGAGGAGGGCGGAGGATTAGGAAGGATTTCTTTCTTCTTCTTTTTCTCTTATCTTTCTTCTTCCTTTTCTTTTTCTTCCTTCTTCCTTCTCTTCTTCTTCTTCTTTTGCTTCTTCTTTTCTTCCTTCTTCTTCTTCTCCTTTCTTCCTTCTCCTTTTCTTCCTTCTTCTTCTTCCTTCTTCTTCTTCTTCTTCCTTCTTCTTCTTTCTTTCTTCTTCTTCTATCATCCTTTTATGTTTGGCTCTATCTTCTCTTTTGCCCCATCCGGCCCTTCCACCGACGAGTGCATCCAGACACACATACTGTACACAAATGTATTGTACTCTCTCACACGCACACACTTGCACTGCCATGGCGAGCTGTGCTAAGGTATGTGTCGCAGCACTTGCCCTGGAGGCAAGGAGTAGATCGCTCAAGCCTGTAAAAAGGAAAACTGTATTTTTTACTCGTAGCGCTTAATCCATGCTTACATTGTGCTTACATAGATAGAATCAAGAGCTGTGTGTGTGTGTGTGTGTGTGTGTGTGTGTGTGTAGGTGGGTGAATGAACATGCCCACATGTGTCCCGGGAGCTGACAGAAAGAGAGGGTAAAGATAAATAGTGCATTGTCTGCTGCAGAGCCGGATGGGAGTGCACTGCTCTTGTGGAAGGAATAGAAACTGGATGTGCCTGCTCTGCTGTTGGTTTAGAGGGAGGCTGTGATGCACCTCTGGCTGGTTTCTGCTCCTCTCAGAGCCTGTATTTCCAGATCCAAGGCGTGTTCTGTCCCATAACATGTCAGCACTCATGTGTCGTGTATTTGTGTACGTAGGAGCAGTGGTGTTCTCTACTCAAACTGCTCAGTGATACATGAAAGTAAAACTGAAAAGGTAAAAGGATCGTCATGAAAATATACTTAATTTTATAATATTAATGCCGACGCCTCCTTTCTGAGTGTTGTGTTATAATGTAGGCATTATTAGATTAGATTAGAATTCTTTCTATTACTTCCGTGAACAATCAGGTCTATAAAATGCCAGACATCATTCTGATTTACAGTCCAAAACCCAAAAAGGTATTTAGTTTCCTGTCATCATAAAAGGGAAGAAACTCTGTAAATATTCCCATTTTTAGAGGCTATAACCACTTCTTTTTATTTTTTTATATAATTGTCAGAATAATTTTCTGTCAATCGCCTAATTGATGAATCAACTAATTATTTAATCTCTAATTACTACAGATACATTAAGATATAACTTCTTCCAGTAACTTCTTAATATATTTAAATCCTAACATTTAGTGTCTTTTGATATTTTGTTTAACTTGTCGTATAAAGCATTTTTAAATCTCTTAAAATTCTCTATATAAATAAAATGCATTATTATTATTAATAATAAATGCATTATTATTATTATTATAATAATAAAATGCATTATTATTATTATTATTAATAATAAAATGCATTATTATTATTATTAATAATAAAATGCATTATTATTATTAATAATAAAATGCATTATTATTATTATTAATAATAAAATGCATTATTATTATTATTAATAATAATAAAATGCATTATTATTATTATTATTATTAATAAATATTTAATTTAATTATAATTATATATTATTATAATTTAATTATATTAATAATATTTACGTGTTCCCTTGATGGATGACAGACATGGAGATAACTCCATCACGTGCACGTTCAGGTCAATAGTTCGGGTGTAACTGCGCTTCTCTGAGTTTATACATTAAATAATCAAACGCAGCTCGGTTGTTCAGACACCTGAGTGGAATTTCATTTGAAAATATAAGAAAGTTTTATTTGTACACTACTCTGTTGCTGCGTCGAAGGTTTCCCATCACGAGGGAATCAAACGTACGTCAGGAAACGTAGAAAATTATAAGTGCATTTCATCTGTCGCGTAGCAGAAACTGAGACTTACACAATTATTGGAGTTTTGATATCAAATGTGGATCCAGCAACACATCCGATTATCTGAATCCTTTTATATCTCACATCTGTACGTCACATGAAGACGTTGAAATGTTTAATGGTGAGTTATACACGACTTGAATTTAGAATTTTACTTGAATTCAAAGAACTCAAAAAAGAGGGAGATATGAAAGATTCGAGAAGAGATTTAATTTATTATTATTATTATTATTATTATTATTATTATTATTATTATTATTATTTTAGAGCTTTATGAATCTGGGAGTCTTACCAAATTGTAACTGGATTCAAAACTGAAGCGACTTCCCCGGAGATATGATTGGCAAAGACTAACAGTGACTCGTTCATTTGCCAAATATTTCTGGCTTTGCAAAATTCCCCAAAATGGAGCGGGATAGAAGTCACTGATTACGTGCCCTTTTTACATTTGAGTAATTTTTTTTTTTATATTTTCGACCTGATACAGTCCGAGTTGTACAATAAACTGCACATTTCTTATATTCCAATCAAAACTGAGAAACATTTGAAATAGGATCCATCTCTGACGCATACATCATACCACTTTATCAAATCTATATCCAGTAACACATCTGAATCCTTTAAATCTTATATCAGTTCTGTTCAGATTAGGCTGCTGAAATGTTTAATGGCAAGTTACACAGGACTTTATATTTGAATAACAATGCATGCATCCAAAATGCAATGTCACATGTGAGCCTCAGCGCTTTCAGTGATGAAAAATCTCATTTCCATCCGCTCTGTCAGGCCGCTAAGATCCCGCTGTAGATTTCCCGTCACGTACAATCGGCATGCATTGAGCCACCTGGCTCGCATTCGGTCTTTTGAAGTAGTCTGCTTTTCTCTTCCCTGGTCCCTTCTCCCAAGCCAATAATTTACCTCCCTCCAAAGCTGTGTTCCCATCAGTTCCTGCTCATAACTGGGGCACGGCTGCAGCGTGCAGCGTTTTATTCTGAGTAATGCTGAGTGTTGTAATAAATGCATACATCAGGCTTTCTTCTTATGTTTGCAGTTTTTTTTAATCTTGCCATAATATCTGTGTGTGTGCATGCAGGCCAAAGATGTGAAATGGGCTGTCTGTTGTTGACGGTGTACGTGTGATTTCTTTGCTTGGCTCTTGAGAGGAGGTGCTTCTCCCGTGAGGTGATTTTTGAACGCAGAATCGATCTGTTTACTTCGCCCTCAAACACAGCACTGCTTCAAGTGGAGCTCGAGCTGATGGGAGATCTTGGGAGTCAATTGCACCAAACTGAAAATCACTAATCGGGTACGTTTCACACTTTATGGGTGATTGGATAACCTCAGTCGAAAACTTTTTTTTCTTTTTTCACGTTGAATCATTTCCGTTGCAGATCTGAGTTTGAGAAATCCGAGTTTATTGACATTTATTAAGCAGAAATGCGAAATATTTCCTCAATCCAGCCTCTGAAATGCGAGAATCAATATGAATTTAATTCCCTTTTAGTTTTGGGCTGTTGGTCAGACAAAAAAAAAAGAAGCTGTTTATAGTTATTGGTTTTTTCCTCTAACTATTTGATATGAAGGGAAATGAACATGTTTTCAGTCTATTGATCCGTCCAGCAGCAGTGGGTCTAAATCTTTCTCAAATATTTGAGTGAACATCGACTCCACTAACACACACAATCCCAGCCTTAATCAGAGCACATTTAATGCCTCATCATTAAAATCTTGCCATCTAAATCACAGCAGGCCTGAGAGAGCTGCTCATCTGTCCTGGTGGACGCTCCGCTTATTGACTTGTGAGACTCTGTGCATGACTCGCATAGCATAGTGTCTAATAGATTTGCAAGGAATCATTTCCAGCTCCGGCTGAAATAATTAAGTTGACATTCTCTCCCCAATGCAATTAACAATGCTGTCCAATCTGCGACCCCGTAGATGTTTGATTTCATGGACTGCGTCTTACATTACAAGCCCGAGACGCAGAGCGCTTTCTAACGGGAGGCAGCGTGTGATCGCTCTGTAGAGATTGGTGGTGTTAAGAGGACGCTGCCTGTGAGGCACATCTGCCAGTTTGCTTGGCTTGTGTTCTTGAGGTGTTGTGAGCTCTGTGCTCGCTTGTGTGTCGCGTTGCTTTGCCGTCGGTGTGAATTAGCAGAATGTGTTGATCGGACCTGACCCGATCTCTAAGTGACACTTTTTTATTTGTATTTTTTTACTCATCCCTCCAATTTGTTGTAAAAAATGTCAACGTATGAATGTTCTTTCTTTGTTGTTTTTGATCAAATGTACGCATGCCTCAGTTGCGCATCTGTGATATTTTATGCGCGTGTGCCCGCGTGTCGGCGTTACCTTGATGTACAGTAGATCAAGCGGCTCCTCGGATCAGATTGAGCGGCTGAGAGCAGGATGCTGTGAAACTCAGATGCACCATGTGCTGGAAAGGGAGGCAGCCTCTGATGTATTTTTAGACGGGCTAAATAATGAATGCCTGAAAAGACTGCTAGGACCCCAGCTGCCATACCTTCCCCTTTTCCTCTGTGCTCACCTGTTCTGCTCGTACGTGCCCTGAGAAGGAGGATAAGGAGGAAGGCGTCTACACCTTCACCAAAGCGACCTGCTGCCTCTGACACCGGCTGTCACTGGGAATAGCAAAAATATCAGACAGACTATTACTGATCTTAAAGCTGCGGGAATATGTGAGAACCTGCTTTCAATGCAGATTCAAGTCTTTTTGTAGACTCCTTTTGAATTAGACAATTAAAGCAATTGCACTCACTCCGTTTAAAGAAGATATCTAAGTTCAGCTTTATATAAGTCGTTGCACCCAGTTTATTTGTGATGCATTTCTTTTTGAGATGAGCCAATTCATCTGCACACGAGATATAAAATAGGATTGTTTGATATCGGGGAGCATGTTGTTTTCACTCGGTGCTGACATGATTAGACTATTAATTGTTTAAGTCGTTTAACCAACAAAGAGTGTGAGGATGTGTGTCTTCTCTGTGTTTTACGTCTTTGTGAATTGAATATGTGTTAGCTTTTGACTGTTAATCGAACAAAACTAGTCCTCGGGCTATGAGAAAATTGGTGTTTATTGATTGACATTTTTCACTAAATGATCAAGTGAAAAAATAAATAAAGTCCACCGAAAATGAAAATAAGCCCCATTTTAAGTCCTCTAACTGATGCAGTATACCATTTCCCTTCTGCATTGTGTTATTGCACCATTTATAGCATTGGAGATCTGTTCTTCCACCCTCTACTTCCCTCACGCTCCTCTTTAAAACAGCCCCGGAAGGGATAAGCTGTTATTTACTGAGTGATTGTGATGTTTCTTTTCCAGTACAGAGAGTTTGTCTGAATCAGCAGAGCTATTTTTACATCCAAAAAAAAGAAAGTCAAGTTATTCAAATCAATCGAGCTGCACCCCCCCCCCCCCCCCTCGCACACGGACCAGCCACAGAGTGATGGAGGATCAGATTATAAAGATGCCGTCGGCCTCTGGGCACGGCGAGGGACGATCCATGAAGAGAGTTGATTAAGGGAGGAAGAATGGGAGATACAGTTGTGTGTGTGTGTGTGTGTGTGTGTGTGTGTGTGTGTGTGTGTGTGTGTGTGTGTGTACCCCGGCTGAGCTTCACTCACTAACTAAATGTCTGAAATTCCACTCCATAAATGCTGTGAGGCACATTAAAGGAATGATTACACAGGCAGCTCATTAAAATACACCACGGAAAACGATAATGTCACCATCTATATTCCAATACATCACCGATTTATAGTGAAATATAAAAAATGCAAACCTGCTGGCATGTGAGGAAAAATAGAGTTGCTCAAATCACCATGACGTCACACAGGGATGTAAAACGCCCGATCGGGTGGGGGTGGGGGTTTCAACGCTGATTTCTTAGCCGCGGAAGACGAGCTGAGATTTTGGTAAAGCTCTCATCGTGAGCTCATTAGTCAGAGTTGGAGACAAGAGATCAGAGATTGTTGCACTGACACTGAGGGAGCCCTGGAGGTAGGTGTGTGTGTGAATGTGTGTGTGTGTGTGGGTTGCTCACTACACTGTCAATCACGACAACTTCTCTTGTGTTGGCATTCTGCGGTAATGTTTTTGCTCTATCACGTTGTAGTTTGATGGATTCGTCACTGTTGCTGTGGCGCGAAGTGACCAAGTGAGGTCAGTCTGGCCGGTTTAGTCGCTGCACACCTTCACACTCCACCTGGGGAGATGGAGGACACACACACACACACACATTCCACGGTCTTTGTTCTGTGCACGATGAGCTTCAATGTTCAAGCAACGCTGATATAAAGCCGAGTTGGGGGGGGAAAGTAACACAAAGAGGGAACATTGAACTAAAACCACAGTAACTTTGAAATATACTCACTTAAAACCTGATGAAGACTATTTTATGTAACTCTGGAAGCATCTATTTATCTAAAGAATAAAAGGAAACTAATCGTCTGCAAGTATAAACAAAATAATAAGAGCATTCACACTTTAGCACAATGAGAATATACTCAACCATAATGAAATCATTATGGTTGAATCAACAGATTCAACCAAAGACGACATACGCCCGTCTGCATCCTCACCACACACACACACACACACACACACACACACACACACACACACGCACAAGGAGGAAGCTATGAAAGTATCAGTAAAAGATGCAGATGAAGCACATATTGGTCCGAGGTGCAGCCATTGTCACGTTTGCTCTGCTGCTAGCAGACCGAAGCGGCTGCTGTTCCCTCGCTCCACCTTTTTATCAATATGACTCTTTGGATCTTTGTTTTTGTTTTGTTTTCCAGATCCATATGTCTGAGGTCAGCCTTTTTCTTTCTCTTTTACTTATTATCTCCGTGTCAGCACTTCTCTTGATGTAGTTGCGGAGGCCTTTACGTGCCCTCAGGGCTCGGTCCAACTTTCTAGCCTCACTAGTCGAAGCTAAACACATGTCATTACTCACATTACTTCAGTCCCCTTGTCGCAGACGGCACAAGGAAGAGGGGGGGGGGGGGGGGGTTAGATCGGCCTTGTACTTGCTATTTAGACTTTGCAATTCAAAAAACACAAAATGAAGGCGGCAATATGAGATTTCATTCCCCTTCTGTCAAGTTGTATCTCTTCAGGATCCGTTCAGATAGGATGTCTCGCTCATCTAACGGATCTGTTTGTAGCCTGATTTGTTCAGTGGGGTAATCATGAAGCCTCTCTCTTTGCTAATTATCTTAAAGAAAAGAAAATGAGCAGACATGACTTCTCCTCGACAGCTGCGCCGCAGAGATCGGTCTGATGACGGTTCCAGCTGTAACAAATTGCATCATGGAAATATCCACCTTGCACATGTTGAATGAACATGAGGATATTTGGGACTGTAATCTGCTTATCCCGTGATAACATCCCCAGAGCCGGCTACTAAGTTAACGTCTTAATACCATAAGAGGAGATTTGCTCGGCTCGGTTGCAGTGACCAGCTTTTAGCTCCAAAACCTCTTAACTCTGGCCACAATATCTTTAAGAACATTTTTGTTTGTGCTAAATGTTGCTGCACGTCTCCTCCAGTATTTGACTTAGTGAGCTGGAAGCCAAAATATTGTACTTTTGAGAGGACGGAAGCATGCAGGGAATTGTAAATCATGCAAGACCAACGTATTATTATTCAAGAACACAAAAACAAACATAATATACTCGAGACTGGAAAACATCCCATAATCTCCTCATCACAGAGCAAGTGGGGGGGGTACAGCAACATTTAATTGTCTCTTTGTTTTCAGGGCTACAGCTCCTTTTTTTAACATCCTTACACTTTTGGTAAAAAATGCAGTGTTCTTGTCCCTGCTGCAGTTTCCATAGATACCCAACATGCCCCACAGGACGGAAACGGCCCTTTGCAGAAATATTTAGACACCAGACTGGTTCTGTAAGAGCAGAAAAAACAGCTCCGTGTAACAAGCATTACACGGCTGGAAACACCAAAGGAGCAGTGAGTCATTAAAGTCGAACTGAAATCACTAAAGTCACCCCCCCTTTTTGATCCAAAACAGAAAGTATTGTTAATATTTCTGTACTATTAAAGGAAAATGGTGTATCATCAGAAATGCCCCTTTACCCACCCGGCCTCTGAGTGAACCATGTGTTTGATTGACAGCTGAGCTTCTGCTTGTGTTGCTTCTCACCTCATCACTTCAGAGAGATCGCACAATGCATTAGAAACTGTTGTGTTTTTAACATGCATGTGATTAAGTTACAGTATAGTAAAAAGACTATTGGTGGTAATGGAAATACATTCAGAAGCCTATTAATGAAATATTCACCTCCTGGATTGTAAGACATGGCTTTGATGATAGTACAGTAGTTAATTTAGTAGTAAAAAGCAGTTGTATCCGTATAAATATTGGACATTCTGCCACTTGCAGTACTTGGTATTGGATCACCACCCCGATCAAACAGCTTCTGTTAGCGGTGCTATTGAAGAATAGAGGGACGACACCATTTAACGTCTAAATGAACCCGTATTGACATTTGTGCTGCAGCCGACTCTACGCTCTCTGCTTGCCAATAGGCTTTAGCCAAGCACCGGTGGATATTTGTATGGTAGCTCGTTCAGTAAGCCAAGGTGCAGGATGAGGCGTGCTTGTAAATAAGAAGGAGACAGTAGAAGCTCAAAGTGTGTTGTGTGTAACAGAGCACTCATGTTACAGCTTAATGCAAATACATGTTGAAATGAAATGTTTTGACAATTTCTACATCGAGAAACGAAAGCGTTGTGACTCATTCATGCGCAGGCGAGTTGTTAAAGCCAAGAAATATCAGAATCAGATTCCATTAGTGCCGAGTAGGTTTACAAGGAATTAGCTTTGGTGTATTGGTGCGTAGACAAGAAATATACATATAGAATATTAACACAATTAATTAATTATTAATAAATCAAACAAAAAAATCTACAATTTTCAAGGAATGTTAAATAAACATTTTACCCATTTTGGATTATTTTTTAATTTTATTTGTTTGTTTATGCAATTGTGCAATTTAATTTTAATCAGATTTTAAGAAATAGATATAAAATTAAAATCTTAAAAAAACAAACATTATTTCTGATGCATGAATGCTAGAAACCAGAATTAATTTCCATTATTCGTGCCAATCTCACTTTCGGACAGACTCCGGGATGAATTCAGTCGACTTTATTCATAATTCCGGCAGCTCTCTCCTCGCGACATCACAGAGGCAGCAGTGGCAGTGGCGGTGTTGTGTCAGGCTATCTGTCTCTTCCAGACAGACTAGCCATGCATGCGGCTCAGAATAGAGCAGCTGGACTGGCTCTTAGACTGGGACAGTGAGTGCTGTCTGTGGTCAAAGAAGTGCAGGCAGAGATATGCCCTGTTAAGCTGAAGCCAGACACGGCCCTGCTGAGAGCCCGTATCAGTTATTCAGCAAAGCCAGGGCTGTGAGCAGTGGAGAGGAGTAATGGCAGACAGACAGAGACGGCCACCAGATAGACAAACTGGATGCAGAACATGACTGGTGGCTCTAGTAGTTGTGTAATCACATAAACAAGAGGAGTTCAGAGAGACGCACGCAGAAAAAGTGCACACACACACGTACACGGACTCATCAAAAATACATTTTCTCTCAGACACGCACCGACACACTCATTCCTCACCAACTGTGTATCTTAGATTTGGCATCCATGCGGTGTGTTTCTGGAGACACTGGCTTGAGTTTGAATCTCTGCTGGAGTCTGGACATGCTCGCCGCACCAGAGCGCAGGGGCCGCAGGTGTTCCTGACAACTGCACAGGCTGATCGATCAATTAGGGGAATAAATAATCCTCCATCTTGTTCACTCTCCATACGATTGATTCGCCACACGCTGCCGATACTGAGAAGGGATTGTTGGCTGATTATTTGAGGAGCCACAAACTTGTGTTTTCTTCTAAAAGCCAGCTCTTTATCCAAAAATGATACGTAGAAGAACTGAGGGTATTGATCAATGGGCTGTAATTCAGTCTGACAGAGTTATTAAAGTGGAGTTGAGTTATGATGGAGCCGTCGGTGAACGGAGGAGTCTTCAGCACTTCTCTCTCTGATCTGAAGGATCTTTTATTCTCCTTTCCTTCTCTCCTCCACACATCCCGATGACTTTTGCACTCTTTTTCTCTTCCGTATCTCTCGCATCTATTTCTGTTTATAGTCCTTTCTTTGGCTACTCAACGTAACTGGAATGGAAAAGCTTTGCGATGTTTGAATACCTCAAATAGAAACGCATCTGTGTGAAAGGAGCCACCCAAATCTGTCTTTGTCACAGAGGAAACTTTTCCAATTACAGAATTGATTGGTGCTAAATTTGATTTAAAGAAAATGCTCAATGGTTCGCTAATTGTCTGGAAACTGATGTGGCGTTGTTCGTCCAATCTTTATGCATGAGGTGCCGTTCGAGACAGAAGTCCAAATGAGACCTGAGACCTCGCACACATCCAACACCAGCCAGCCTTTTCTTTTTTCAATTATAAATCCCTGGTTGAGATCACTTTGTCAACTAGTAATGCAACATGTGCCATCAGCATGAATTCAGATTATATAGACGTGGTAAAAAGAAATAGATAAAATAAACTCGACACGTGTGGTCTTTAAATAATACATTAGATTTGTATAGCGCTTTTCTAGAAGCTTAAACGGCTTCTTTGACAGGACGACATGAGGAATTTTGCTTTTTTAAATGTAACTCGGGTCTTTTTAAAGTCTCACCATGTGAAAGCAAATGAGATTGTGAAGCTACGTCTCTGCCAGCATTTAAAAAGATCCCTTGTTACCGACTCGTCAACACTGAATTGGCTGAGATGAGGTTTGGCTGTACATACTTTGAATGTGAATGCGACTGAGAAATAAGCTATTTTTCTGTATTTTGGTTAATTTGCCACACTAAGTGCCCCCCTGCCTGCAGATTAAAAGGGGTCTGCCACTGTTTATTGTTCTTGACTCAACAATTTGAGTCTCTTTTTATTCAAAATGTCACCACATGAACAGAACTAGCACTGAGCTTCTCCCATCAACTTGACCACACTGACCGATCGCATCGTAAACAAGCGCTGTCCCTTCTTTTTTTATTTTTTATTTAAGGCATGTTTGGAGCGATGGTGATTGTCTCTCTCTGGGGGCAGACAGCGGACTAATTGGTCCCATCTCATCTTGAGTAGATGTGCCAGGAGACGGGCATAATCTCATTAGGCAGAGGCGAGCAGCGACCGGCAGCTGTGGGGGGAGAAAGAAAAGACGTCCCCTTGTCCGTGTTGAGCTGGCCAGCAGGCATTAAACCTCCTATGGAGACCGCTGGGCATATGGAAACTGTGTCAGCTAGGAATCGTCAGGCTGACAGCTGTGTGTGTGTGTGTGTGTGTGTGTGTGTGTGTGTGTGTGTGTGTGTGTGTGTGTGTGTGTGTGTGTGTGTGTGTGTGTGTGTGTGTGTGTGTGTGTGTGTGTGTGTGTGTGTGTGTGTGTGTGTGTGTGTGTGTGTGTGTGTGTGTGTGTGTGTGTGTGTGTCTACTCATGTGAATTTGAGAAACAGAAAGTGTTGTTCTTATTCTTTTTTGGCAAAAATAAAGAAATCTCCTTTTTTTATGATTAATTCTGGCGTCGCTGAGGTCCGCTGTTGCCACAGTGACTACAGCTTTGCTATCAAGTAATTCCCTCTTCAGTATAACTGCAGGTGCCAAGCCGCTGAGTAATGCACAACATGCCTATGAAATTATGTTTTGAACAGGCCATCCAAAGGCGAGCCTCACAGTCAGAATTCTCCTTACCGTAAGTGTACTTGGAAACAAGCCACTAAAAGGCTCATTTCAGGTGGAACATTTCATTCAAATGTATATTTTGGTCAGCAAGAAATGTGCGTTCTAGGAAGACAGAGTTTCTTGAACCTGGCGTAAACTTCTGCATCTATGAATACGGACAGATCGCAGTCTGCGCCAAAGGTGACACCGTTCGTTTCTTATGCACGTTAAAGTCGTTCCGCACAAGCGTTGTGTCCTTCCAAATTACAGAGGGGTGCTTACGCGGTCGTGCACGTCTTTGCTGTTTCTTCTACGTGGATGTGCAGGAGATGAAGCAGAAATAAACTCGAGTGGCAAATGCCTTCAGCGTTGCGACACTCCCCCCCCCTCTCTGACGATCCAGGCAGTTCTTCAATGTACAGCGAAGAGATCCGGGGAAGCTGTTCACTAAATCCCTTTCGTAAGTACTTTTATTTCCTCTAAAAATTCAAGAGTGTATTCACTGTTGGCTCTACCTCTGCAAACACCCTCTTGGTTTTCCCATCAATTATTAATAAATGTGTTTTGCAAAGAGCATACTCCTCAATTTTCCGCCCTGAGACCTGTCGCCACCGATCACTTAGCGAGATGGCGTGATCTCCCATTCTTATTTCTAATAAAGCTCCTCTCTTCCCCCCTACCCTTACATCCAAAGTTATTGCAATGTCAAGGAAAGCAAAGCATCATCATAACTAATCATTCTCTCAGCCAGCAGGACTGGCTACGTACTCGGTTGAAGCTATTAAGGTACTTGTCAACAGCACTTTCCAGAGTGTGCTGCCTTTGGCTTTCAATCTAATCAGTCCTGATAAGAGCGTGCTGACACCACGCAGGATATCTCCACTTCACCTCCGGCTCATCATACGAGGGCATTAAATGTCTGTTTATCATCACCTACCCGCACGATGACTCCAGTTTTCTTTTTCTTCTCATTTTTAATTGATTGGACTCTTAAAGGAGGCGGTGTTAATACGCTGCTCCCTGTGTTGCTCAGGCTTCTGAAGAGCTCTGGATCTTTTTGGCTTCATTATAGCAAGCAAAGGGACTCCGCCAGAGAGTTACCTCGCTCATTAGACTTCTATCCGTCTGACGACAAGGATGGACGGCTAGCTCTCTGCAGTCCTTGCGTCTTGGCCTTCGCTCAGAGCTCCTGCCAAAGCGAGGGCACCTTTGAATGTTTCTTATCGATCTCACAGCAAACCATAGTTGAGCTCACAGTCGGCTGTTTCTCAATCCTTCCAAAAACATTGCGCGTCATGATACTCTTCAAGGAACTATGCCGACTGCGGTTGAACTTTTATTCGCAGTGGGAGAAGTACGAGAGCTTCTCCAACTTATTTGTATTTGTTTTTCGTCTGTTATTTGTCACATCGACATGTTGTAGTGAAATACAATCATGTGTTGACTTAATCTGGCGATGGAAGTGGGCGGATGAATGCAGTGCATAAAGAGAAGCAAAACACTTTTGGGTAATATTCATGAAACAGACCAGAGTGCAAGACTGCGTGTTGCCTATGGTAACTGGCAGAGACCACTCAGCCCATTAGAGAAGGTGCACTAAAGGACTTTCACTCCTCGCTCAGACTTTAGTGCCTCGTGTGTTCATTTCTTTTCAGTGGCAACTCGAACGAGACATAAGACTTCTTCTTATTCGTCATTCTACATTTTACTTCCTTAAAACAATTCTAAAGCTCGATTGTTATAACTTTTATATTTAATGATTGCCATTAGGATTGAAGATGAGCATTGATTTAATACATTATTGTTCAACATTACTAAAAACCATCATTCAAATGAACATTTCAGTCACAGCTGTGATTAGCGTGCCTCCACACACTGATCGTGTCACTATTATTAGCGCTCTATATTAGTTCTACTAGTTCTAACTACGGGAGGTCACTATCACACATGGGGACGTGCCTCTTCCCTCCGTTCCACATCTGAAGAAGTGTGTTGTTACCATGGTAACCGCCGCCTTATCACACTTACATGAGCTTAATTTAAGCTGCCAACGTTTATTAGAAAAATGCAGAGTTTAAAAGTGCAATTGTAAATCAAAGGAAACTTGCGGAGGCATCTTTTTATACGTTTCTTAACTAGCAATTACTTGTGTGTGTGTGTGTGTGTGTGTGTGTGTGTGCTAATTATGAGACGATAGCTGGAAATATAAGTAGGGAAGAATTTAATGGAGTGTGCATTATGAGATATAGAATCTGAGGAGAACTGCGAAGCTTCGACACACAATGAGGCGATATTCAATGCGAACAGATGCAGAGGGATATGCATACATTATAGCATCTACTGTGAGATACTGCACATTTAACGTACAGAAAGTGCACGTTTGAATAGCTGTGTATATAAAACGGCAGAGAATTTATTTAGAGGTAGAGAGGTTTTTATTTAACCAGGAGAGTCCCACTAAGATTAAGAATCTCTTTCTCCCATTGAGACCTGCCAAGACGGGAAGCAGCGCAAACACAAACACACAGTCGCAGACAGAAAACACATACAAGGAGACAAATATTAAAAGGAACCAAAAATCAAGAACGAGTGGGGAAAGAGTCAGTTTGGTTGCCAGGTGACTTTAAAAACACCGACTTCTTAAGGAATCTGCCTCCAAATTCTCTCCTTTTCGGATTTAAAAGCGTTCAACAAGATGAATTCATTGAGTTTGAAGTCTTTCTGGAACATATTCCAGTTGTTGCAGTTTGTGTAACTCACTGCTGTCTATTCTGATCATCACTATGATATTAATGTTTTGACATTGATGCCCTGTATGTAGTGGAACGGTACAGTGTCTATGGAAGACGATGCAGAGGTCATGACGCACTGTTCGCTCGCCTCAGTGTTGCACTTTAGGGGAATGAACTGCTTCGGCGAAACTGTGGAGCCGGTGCAATATGTTGCTCAGGACAAAAGTGAAGTCCTCGTCATCTTCTCTGTTACTGCCTCCTGGGTGTTCAGACCATAAGCTTTACTCATCCTGCCTGCTGCCTCGGTGCCGCGTCCTTAGCTTCTCCACAACAGACTTGATCACATGTATAGCTATATATTTGTACAACACCTGAGCCACCTTTTTTTTTAAAGAAGAATATATATATATATATATATATATATATATATATATATATATATATATATACACACACTCAGGTGTGGATCGGCAACTTCTCCGCCTCCTCACCCTGCTCAGTGACAGGTGGCTTCCTACTCTGTCACAAATGCAGCAGCAACTCTCTCTTCCCCAAACTCATTAAATTCTCTGCAAAACCCAACAAAGGCTTCTACTTGACTCCTACACTCCACCTCCTTAGCTGCGTCTTTTTTTTCCGTGCGTGTAATAGGCACACAGGCAGGCAGTTGTTATTAGGCACACACACTGTCATTGATTGAAAGTTATGTAATTGTTGGGCAGCAATGTTCTCACTGAGCACATGTGAAGATTTACACTAGAATGATTATCGCAGTGTTTCTTGGCCCAGATTAGCCTCGTGTAGCAAAACAAAATTAATCCTTTAAAGCAACTTTTATTTGTTGCGTTGATGTCTCAGCAGTCTTTGTGTGGTGACTGCTGAGGAACTTACTGTAATTTAAATTCTAACATTATTTGAGGGGGAATTATGAATAACTACGATACAACTAAAATATGAGACGAGTTAATTCCTCTGAGCTCACATGATGATAAAACGATGGCCCTTCTTGCTGGCGAGACCAGACTGATGGCTATTTTCTATTATTGTTAGAATGAATCATCTTTTATTATTACGAGGAAGAGCTTTTTAATATCCAAGCATAAGGAAACTGTTCAGTTTTGCAGCACAGGACTCGCCAGGCACAAAGGCAAAGCATAACTACCCCTGCTGAATCAATACATGACAGGGGTTATGGATTTGGAGGTAATCTGAACCATTGACTGATGGAATGAACTTTAAAGGAGCAGCGGTGGGTCAAATCAGCAGCGCACCAACTTGAGGATTAATTGCCAATTTAGGTTACAAGTTACTTGAAAGCTCCAGTTTCAGAAAGTCATTAGACGGTTTGTGGGGATGCTTGTGTGCACCCTCGGGACTCTTCTCGTTGGATGCTTGAGTTTGATGTGTAGCTAGTGATTCTACGGGAGCCTTGGTCTTGACAGATTTGTGATTTGGGGGGGGGGGGCTCTTGATTGCCCCACATGATGTGGTTTGTCCAATCATGAGGATCGTGATGTTTTCAGGGTTGAGTCACCCCCTCCTGCTGTCATTTGATTGGACATTTCCGAGCATAGGTTTGGCACGTTTAGGGCAAATCTAGCACACAGCACTAAACTTTAATTGGCATTTAAGAACCGTGCGACTGAAGAATCACTCTTCTTGGTTTGTGTGTGTTTTGGCCGAACCACATGTTTATCTCGGTGCATTTTCCTGAAAGCTGTTGTTGTTTGGTGCTTATGTGTCTGTGTCCAAAGGGAGCCTATAGTTTGTTTGGATTCTGTTTTTCCTTGACTAATTGTTGCAAGGCTCCATTCTTGTGTCGGGTACAGACTTGTTTATTCCTGTGTTGCTTGTGCTTGTTTGTGTGATGATGCACATGGGTCTCATCCAGTGTTCAAATTCCACTGAAATGTAGTTCATCTAACTCAACTCACTTTAGTTCAGGGGCCACATGCAGCACAATTTGATCTCAAGTGGGCCGGACCAGTAACATCACAGCATAATAACCTACACATGTGCGTTACAACTTACAGATCACAGTGTATCTACAAAAGCACAACACATTTTGTCACAGGTTTCTGGAACAGTATTTTACTTTATGATCAAAACAACTCATTTGTACACTTTGCAAAGTCATCCCGCGTGCCGGACTGGACCCTCTGGCGGGCCGGTTTTGGGCCCCGCGCCTCATGTTTGACACCCCTGATATCACTTGTGCTCTCAGCTTGTTCTGAGGTGCTGGTGAGAGCACATGTTGAGCAGGTGTTTACCAGGTCACAGCAGGCTGAGCAGCTCACAGTGCGAGGGGGAATTGAATTGTTTAAGGCGCCTGGCTGATCACTGGAAGAGGTCTCCTCATCAAAGATGGCTCTGCCTGGTCACCCGGGAGATGAAAAGGGTCTAGTTATCTTGACACTGGAGACCAGACCCTCTAAATGGTTGTTCAGCTGATGTTGAGGTTCAGCCTCTGCAGCAAAGATCTCTGTCTGCTATCATCAGTAAACCACATTGAAATCTGTTTCTGTGCCTGGAGCTGTGATCCTCTCAATAAGAATTCTAAAAGCACCATTAGTGAGTTTGTGCAGAGAATACATGTGTGTGGGTGTGATAGATATCAAATGTTGGTCCTTCTGATGAAAATCTATTTCAATTAAACAGCTTGTTGTCTAATTTTAAACGGTTTCATTAAGGGGTGACTTCTGTCATCAGGTATGATGCTGACTGTAGGTATATTGGGGCTGGGGGACAATTAAGTATTATTATATGCCAATTTCCAATTAAATTGTATCCTGGTTTCATGACCTAGTGCTGAATAATTGATTATTATTATTATTCTATTGACAGAAAAGTCATTTTGATAAAGTCAATTATCAAGCAAAATAATAATAATCCCATATTGTCTGTTTCAAGCTTATGAGATGTGAGTATCTAATAGTGTTTTATAATATAAATAAAACAAAATAACACATTTGGGTTTTGAACAATAAGAAAGATGTCAGATCATATCAAGTTAATTTTTATTTCAGATTTGATTTTGTCATTCATGACGGTGGATCACAGTTTATTGCATCAAACATGCATATATGGTTTAGAAGAAAGTTGCATTGTTGCGATATTAATTCATGTTTATATCATGAGGCGTTGGTTATTGTAATTTGCCGAGCTCTAATCACTGTCGCAGTCTGTTCTGAATGTTTTGATTACTTAAGTTGAAGGTAGCACATGGCACCACTTTCAGCTGTAGCTTCATGCCATAACACAGCATTAGCTTTGAGATGACATCTTGGAGTCTGTTCCTTAATTTCCCCATCTCTCTATATTAGCCTCCCGATCCTCTGGTCCCCCTCTGGGGCCGTACGAGTGCCTTTTCAGGGATCCGTTTTCGCTGCTTGTTGGACCAATTTGTGGCCAGCATTAGAGGCCTCCCGGTGCACGCACACCCTGTACGATGGAACTTAATTAAGTTTATGCTTTCCCTGGCAGACCCAGGGGCTGGCTGCGTGCTTCTGCTGCCAATTGTTGATTTATGTTGAGTCCTCAAGGACAATCTACCTCTACTGCCACAGAGCAGGACAGAACACAAACGCTAGTCCATTGCCAGCTGTTGGGGAATCATGTCTCCCAAATACTGTCTCAATATTAAGTGTTTCATCTTGTCTTGGGATGGTTTACTGAACAACTGAAGTTACAAACACTTGATCCTCTGCTCGCTCTGAAGCATCCTTTACCATTCCTCTCTCTTTACAGTCTTTTAGACACATTATGTTGGTGTCATACGTGCACCGTCCGCACAGTAAATGTCTTCTCCCCGGTGCCTGGAAGCCATCGAACTTATGAGACGGGGAAACCCAACCCGAGCTTAGCAGGAGTTGATCTTTCACAGCGTTGTATTCATCAGTGTCAATGTCTGCGAAATATGAATGCAATGCGACGAGTTGATGTGGTGCCATTTTTGATTGACAGAAAGCCTCACAAACAATGACACCGAGTGTCGAGGTGCAAAAGGTTTGATTTCTGTGCAGAAGTTAATGCTTCTTCATCCGGCTTTTTGTTGTTGTTGTTGCAAGAACAGAATAATAAATCATAAAATGTGGATTAATTTGTCTGTTTTCATGAACGTGTAGGCTTTTTTGCCTCATATCTGTTTTGGCTTCAGCTTTTCCACCAGAGACCTGCTTCTCGTTCATTACAAAAGAAAAAAGAAAGACTTCTTTCTCCTCTTTGATGTGCACTTCCCTCGCTGTCAGCCCCAATAAATGAGATTCATCTGAGAAGCCGAGCAAGACAAATAAATCCAATAAGGTTTTGTCACTCTCTGTGTCCTTTGGTGACATCGCCTCCTCCTCTTCTCTCCTGCGCTCTCTCTCTTTGGGTTTCTCAATCTCTCTCACTCCCTCTCTCTTTATATCTGGCTCTTTTTATTCACTCTTTGCCACTCCCTAGTGAAGCAGCGATTGTTTACCTTTTCAGATGGAAAAACGCTGCTCGGTTTAATAAACGAATGTAGCCCTCCCACCTCCGGGAGGCTTAAAGAGAACCTGACTGCTTAGCATTTTTGTGTGTTTTGGAAGGTGCTGATGCTTGTGCAGCGCAAAGCCCAGCAGAGTGACAGAGTAGCAGGATAAGGTCTGCCAGACGCCACATGCCTGAGACAACAGCACATCTATCAGCTGCCTTCCCGACACGTCTGCCGTCACTCTGAAGCCTGGCAGACTGCGAGGTCCTCGCAAGACGTCGATGTGCTTAGTGATGCTCAGTACAAAGGCGGCTGCTGGCTTTTTAAATGCGTAGCTGCATTCAACTGCGACATGCTCACGCTACGTTCAAGTACAACCTTGGCATGGGCTCAAGGAGCACGAGCAAACCTGCCGACGAACCCGGGGAAAACAACCACAGTGAGGAGAGCTGGGTCCATGCCCAGAAGACTCTTTGTTCCTGTCACCGGGTCACTTGCGCAACACATTTTCACACACACAAAATAAGGACGCAGAGGGAGAGGGTAGAGTGTAACTGGTTACAAGTGTCAGTGTGCAAACTTTGAGGCCATCTGTGAATAAACTGCTTTCCGACACTAATTAGATGTGCTGATGGCAACGCTTGAAGGAGTGGAGCTCAGTGCAGGCAAGTTAGCTGCTGCTGGTGCAGCTCAGAGGTGAACTGAGACGAGCTTGTTGTACCTCCACAGTGCACCAACATCCACTAAACCCATCTGCAGGAGTCTGGCTGGGCTATGTCCTCGCACAGCAGAGATTTCATCTTACTTAATTGGCTTTGATGCTGAGGCGTAGTGTCAGAGCTGCTCATTGGCTGTTAAGGACCGGTGTTTGTTTTTAAACTCGGTGCTTGATGGGCCAGAACACAAAGACGATCGCACTCATTGCTCACTCATCTGCGACTTACTGGTGTCATTTGTGAGTTGGTAATGGCGCTGCAAATGTTGCATGATTGGGATATACAGGCCGCTTAGTCGGTATGATTCCTGCTGGAGTGCTGAGAATAATGAAAAACAAATCACACTCTGTAATGAATCAGTTTGTTCACAGATACTTTTGGGAGGCTGTTAAACATCAGATCACAGTGTTCTGTGTAATCCTTTTAATCATTTTAAAAAAACATTTTTGTCTTTACTCTAAAATATCAAAATGAACAATAATCCAAATAACCCAAAAAAGAATATGAGTATGTGTATGAGGCATTAAATTGAGCAAATACTCAACATCTCAAAGTGTTTGCTGGGAGCTTTGTATAAATGTAACACGTTTCATTTTGAGGTGAAATCACTGCAGGCTGTAGTGTTATTAGAATCATAAATAATCTCAAGTGTGTGTGTGTGTGTGTGTGTGTGTGTGTGTGTGTGTGTGTGTGTGTGTGTGTGTGTGTGTGTGTGTGTGTGTGTGTGTGTGTGTGTGTGTGTGTGTGTGTGTGTGTGTGTGTGTGTGTGTGCGCAGGAAAACCACATTGATTTTGTGATTAGCCGCGAGTGTAGAATGTGTATTTAGCTTCCCTCCGCCGGCTCATTGAATAAACCAGATGCACTTCTTTGCATCTTGGTACAACAGTAAGAAAGTCTCCAAACATACCAAGAGACACAACACCCACATAATTTGGATCCATTAATCAGACTGAATGAATATGCAACAGAGGCTGCTGAGATGCTGCCTGTCTGGCTAACAAGGCTGGCATCCTGCAGCTTCCCTTCTGAAAGAAAGATAAATCTTTTTCAATGGGCTGAGCTCTGAGCAGCAGGAGTATGTGCCGTCTCTGCCTGTTAGCTGTCTCCCTCACTTCCTCCTGCCCGTTTCTCTCATTCCTCCTCTTTATTGAACGCTGAGGCTTGCACTCGTTCGTTCGTTCATTCACTCACTCCCACTCTCACTCGCTCACCAACAGCATCGCTGACTATCAATGGTGTCACAAGACGGGGATTATATTGGTGTTTACATGCTCCACTGTTGCATGATGACTGGTTTTGAATGAAAAGACTTTAAAAAAAAAAAAAGGACCATACCACCAGTGGTTTTTCATGTTTTAGCCCATTTATTGCAGATTACACACCGACCAATGGTTTCCAATCATTTCCATACAACATGAATGTGTAGTTGACTGTTGATACTTGCTTGACTTCCATCGTAGTAATGCGGTTTAGGTGCAGATTATTTTGAAAAGTATTTACGACATTATCTGAGAAACTACATTGAGTCGTCCACTTGGATGGCTTACACAACTCAAGCAAAACAAAAGTCTGCAACGTGATTTTGTTTTGTACTGTATCTATTTCTTCGGGAACCAAAGGATGCCTGGAACGGTAGGAAATAAATCAAAATATGAAACTAAGTCCATCAATAACCAATTAATTCCAAGAAGTTCCAACATCCAGGCCACCAATCGTTTGCTAGTGTGCCGCGAGGAAAACAATTTGATTTGGTAAAAAAGCTGAATATATTTATGTGACCTTGTGGGCTATTTGTTGCTGTAATTATATTGAACCAGAAACTTTCTGTGTTTAATTTTCCTCATAACGTCAGGTCACCTTTTGACTAATTTCTCTGATATTTGTTAGGCCGATCAAAACGGTAATGCAAATCATTGTTGCTCGCAGCCCCTCAATCTGCACACAAATCCAACAAAATGTGAACTATACATAATTTGTCGCTGGCCAAAACCCCTGTAAGTGTTCAGAGGCCGACTCCTTCTTCTTTCCTAGAACGCCTACTTTTATAACCGTGTAGCTTCTGTATTTCGACACTTGTTCTGTATTTATGACCCAATTCCACAATCTAACCTTGGCTGGATCAAATGAATTGAATGGAGCCTCAGTACAAGATGATCATACCAGAGCTCTGTTGCAGCCCTTCCTTCAGGCTACAGTGTGCACATGACACTTCTGTAGATGCCAGTGACCTTTCTGCCCTTAATGTGCTCGTTGTCCAGACAGATAACAGTCATTCTACATCAGTTACATCTGTTACAGCAATACTGAATCACAGACGCAGCGTGGAGAGGGCCAGGGAGAGGTCACCACTGTGTAATAATAAATGTTAGATATGGCTTTTTAATTGCTGGCATCAGTCAATGCAGTATTAACCTGGTTAGAGGGAGCAGTCATAAAGAAGATTCTGGGCCTTTTTTTTTTTTTTTTTCATTCACCAGCCAATAAGGACTTGGTCCCTCGGGGGCTCGGAGAATGCTCTTTCTCAGACGCGGGGCTGTTCTCCGTTGAGGACTCCAAAACCTGTGTTATTGAAAACGCTATCATCTTCCCTCTGCCTCTGAGTCACATGAAAACACATGCTGTAAGCCTGGCTTTCCATGTAAATCACTGAGGATTATATTCAAAGTGACACAGAGGGATGATCAATTTGTCTGTGTTGTCCTCCTCCCAACTACGACAACATGGCTCTTGTAAGTTCATCTCTTTTATATTCTCCAGAAAACACTGACCTACTTAAAGTTGACTCTGTGTTCTCTCTGTTAGGAAGAGGGGGGGAGTCTGGGGGTGGGCAAAAGCAGGGCTCATCTCCAATGCATTTGTGTTTCAAATGCAGTATTAAACTTGTAACTGGCACAATCTTTTTTTTTTTTTTTTTTTTTTTTTTTTTTTCTCTTATGTACACGCTCTGTGATGTGTGCATGCCTCCAAATGAAATGAATCAGGGTTTCAACCAGATGGTTCTTTTTACCCTCATACTGCACCTTCCTTTAAACTTTTAGTTAAAAAAAATCAGCTTATTTACTTCACACTCACTTTGAAAATATGCCAAGAGAAGTTGTTTCCCTCTCAGAACGGCTGAGGCGGATAGTGGATGTGATTCTCTTTGTGGTTATCTGGAGTCAACTGATTTTGATCTATGCAGTCATTGTTTCATCACATGCGCGCCAGATGGGCAACCGCAGATTTGAAACCGCAGCAGGCAGGTGACAAAAGAACCCATTAGTCTCCAAAGACACGCCACGGCATAAAGGACAGTACTGGCATTGGGGAGCAAGATCATGTCATAACAAAGAATCACAGTCTGACATACAGCCTTTACATGTAGGATTGACGCGTCCATTGTAAATCTGAATGTCAAATTTGGATGAAAGGTTCATCCAGACATGTTCATTCATCAGGTTCTATAAAATAAAATAGACTAGCCCTGTTTACACATCCATATACACACAGACATTCATCACCGCAGTAAATCCCATTTTAATATGGCAGATGGAATGAGTCTCACTGTCTCCATAGACATCTGCCATAGGGAGGGACTGTGTGCACGGTGTGAAATCCAACGCACCCTCTGGCTGTGATGAATCAGACGGTGAAGAATGTGTTGGTCAATGCACAGGTTTTAACCCCGCCCTGCATCACAACCAGCACGGGGACAGTGAGCCATCATCCATCTACAGTATAATGCAACCAGCATGGCTGAAGCCTTAAGCTGCCG
>NC_041359.1:23875112-23935112 GCF_900634415.1 Cottoperca gobio
TAAATAAATAAATAAATATATATATATATATATATATATATATATATATATATATATATATATATATATATATATATATATATATATATATATATATATATATATATATATAATGGCATGTCAAATCAAGCAATCTGATTGGTTCTTAGCCGTGATATAATGAGCGTATATCAATATTTTTTTTGTATATATATATATATATATATATATATACAAAAAAAAATCTAATAATAAGGTATATTCTTATATGTACTTAATAGTAGCACATACGGTTTGATATATAGTTTAACAATGGTTCAATCACAATTTTCTTTCAGACTATAAACAGTTGTGTCTCTACTCTGTTAGTTTTACTGGCTCTAGACACTAGAAAGAGAAATATTTATGTAAATGTGGTGCATTCTTGAGAACTCATTACCTGCAGCTCTTTATGTTTCCCTCTGTCCATTTCATTATGAAGAAAATCACAGTGTTATTGCTTCCCTTCCCTTAGATTTTCTCTGAGTTATGATAAATGTTGTTTTGAGTGGAGTGAGTCAATACCTCTGCGGTGAGCCAGATCAGCTTGCTCTAGTCGAGGTGTTTTGGGGGAGAAAAATATTTTCTCTCTGCTTTTATCCGTACTGTCCTCTGTGTTGTGAGGCAGACAGGTGTAATTGATTGAGATCTCAGTGTGCCAGACAGAAACTACATGTCCAGTACTCCAAAGACCACTTTAAAAGTTTTGGTTTGCTTGACGCTGAAATGACGTTGCTCTGTCTAGACAGTATAGCATCGTTCTAGTTTTATGAGCTCCATATCCGCGACATAAAGCTTGTATAGAATACTAGTTGTTTGTGCAACTTGCCATTAGCCACAGACAACAGTGTTTGTCTGTTATTTTGTGTACTGCCAAATAAAATGTAGTTTGGAACGTAGCTTGGGTTCCAGCCCATTTCAGCCAGTATCAGCCAGTTAACACCTTCGTCAGACTTAAAGGTCAACTCCCTTACAAAATCTCCTCATACATATTCATCCCTGCTCCTCTTTGCCGAGCGAGAGCTTAAGCGTTTCTTTTATCCCCTCATTCCTCCCTCTTAACTGGAGGAAACCAGCCTCTAGTTCATATCCTCCTTCTTCTGGGCCCTCGGCTCAGCTCCTCAGCCGGCCAGCCAGCTCCTCCTCCGCCGAAGAGGCTGAGTTAGCACACTTGGATCGTGAAGCGGGCCTTCAGGAAGAGCGAAAGTGAGAAAGACGGCGCTGAAACTGCGATGCTGAGTTGGCTGGCAAAGCGATCTACTCTTCCTCTCCTCTCTCTGCCCTCAACATTACTTTAGCACCAGCAAACTATCCCCTAATTAGCAACTAATCTATTATGGATGAAGCTCTAATGCATCTGTAGAAATAACACGGCCGTGCCTGCGTGGGAGTTTGTGTGCAGATACTCAATCATGCTGTATCAACCATGCATGCACTGGTGGTTGCACGGCTACCCACGACCTGTGCACGTCTGCATGATCATGTATGCACGCATGTGGTTCCAAGCTGTTGGATATCGCTGTCAGCGTTAGTATCTGGTGCTGCCACGCTCATTAAAAGCACCCTGAACTCAAACCACAGGCAAGAACAGAACAGTGGTAGATAATCTCATGAAAAATGTAGGGGAGCAGCAGCCTTATCTCTCGGGCCCTGTGCTGGGGTGGTTTGTGTGTTGCTCCAGCCCTTTGATGTAGTCCATTGATCTCCCCTTGCTGACATGTTCTCCAGGCCCATGGCTTCACCAGCCAAAGGGGTGATTAGCCTTATTAGTGTAATGGAGGGGAGTAAAGGGTGGAAAGGATGGAGGAAAGAGCGGAGGAGGAGAAGAGGGAAGCAGGGATGTTTGGCCATTGCGGGAGATGATGATCAAGCTCGAGCACATAAGTTTCTCTGCCTGTAATCAACGCAAAGGCGAGAGGGGAAGGGAGGAGGCCAGCCGCATCAATGCGAGCTGCTTTATGACTGGGTTGGGTTAAAGTGCAGCACTGCAGTCCTTTGTTGTACTGCATGCTTCACTGCCGTGATTTATCATCTGTCTCTGAGGATGAGCGCTACTGTAGAATACAGAATTGGTTTTGACTTTCAAGGAGGGGTCGAAGGAATTTGGCCACATTTATCCTGAAAGCTACGATAAACACTGGAGCACTGTGGGATTTGGCCAAGCTCTCAGCTGGTGCTTCTGAGAGCAGCGTGCTACAGCAGACATCATTTAATATGAGGAGATGGGTCAGCAGCAGGAAAGCAAATGAATGACAGCAGAACACCGTGGGGGGTTTGCTAGCGGACCTGAGGTGATGTCAGCGTAACGTTGGCAGTGCGGAGTTCTGTTCAGGCATGTAGAGAGGGAATAAACGTCAGGATATACTCTACACTGCTGCTTGACACTTGCTGAAAGTATCACATATTACAGAGATAAGATGCTAACTGCCAATTTAGGAAGATTATTTCAGATGAGCGTCTCTGAATGTCTGCTTTTCTATCTCAAGCAAGAGCCCAGATTGAACCGTATAACTTTGTCCGGGCCGTGACGCGGCTGACCATTCCTTCCGTGTGGCTTTTCCATCATTCGCTGCACAAGTACGTAGACAATGAACGTGATTTACTGCCGTGCATTACACTGGCAATCTAGCCAGAGTAGCTGATCCTACTGAATGCCATTAAAGTACTTTGGTTACAGTGAGGAAGCTGAGCGGTTCAATATCCCCGCTCTGTCACACTGAGATGCTCCACCAGCCGCGGTGAAGCTACACATCTCGCTCGCAGTGGAGAAGACGACTTGAGAGAGAATGTCATGTCATTTACTCCTTTCCTTTGCTGTCATCTCCCTTGTCATCCACCGCCATGTTTTTTGGCAGCTGCTTGGGGCTTGTGTGTGTGCTTGCCGTGACCTATGGCTGTGCCCCAGTGACAAGAGGATGGATGCATCGGGCAGCAGAGGGACAGAGCTCGTGTCTGTAAGAGTAAAGTAGCCTGTCGCTCACACCTTTTTAGATTCCTCACCAAAGTCGCCCTCAGGCAATGATCAAACTCGCAGAGCAGATCGGCACGTACCTGGCACCTCTGTCCAAACATTTGAATCATTGAACTAGTGTGAAAAATGCCTTCGCTACTGTTAACATCAAAACCTGGGATTTACTTGTTGCGGGCGGAACATTGTCGTGATATTGTGAATATCTTTCCACGTGAACAACACAATCCCCCACAGCTGCTTTTGGATAAAGACGTTTTTTAATGGTACCCTGTGGAACTTTTGACCCCTCGTGGAGCTCAGTATATCTATTAAAATCAAAATACACTGACTATAGCCTGCTGGTATTTCTTATTCCATTTTACCACATCAAAGAGAGTCAATGTTAAAAGGTGCATTGAGCTGTTTGGCCATTTTCAAATCTTTCAGCTCAATAACGTCTCTGGTCAAAGGCATTTGTTTTTCAAGGTTTCAAGGTCTTGAAACTAGTCTGTGTTGGGTCCACGGACGATGTTTTTTTCTTACCCTGAGCACTTTTATGGCTCGCCATCTTCTAAGGTGACATTTTGTGACTCCCAACATTTCCGGCTGTTTGACAGACGACTCCGCAATGGTCTCTTTCTGTGTTTATAGAAGTTGGGAGGCGCACATTTCACAAGATTACATGTGGTGCTCCTTTTTAAACACACTGGAGATGGACAGTTTAAACATTTATTCTACAAACGCATTTTTTAGCCCATATCAACAACTCTTTGGCTCGCTCTGTAACACAACATCCGACACACGCGCACCATTCAAAGAGAACATCTGCTGTTGTGTTGTCATTAAATGCAATACGATCACCAGCTTTTCCAAATGTATTTTCTCGAGAAGAATATCATACTCTAGCCAATACATTACAATCAAGCCGTTCTAACTGCTTCTTATGCTCATTTTCATCTTCTTCTCTCTCTGCCAGTTTCTGTTTCCGCCTCTTTCTCACAACCACACATTCACTGATGATGACACTGTGTGAGAATAAACAAGTCTTCTTCTCTCAGTTGTTTTCACTCTTTCTCTCTGCCCAGTCATGCCCCCCCCCCCCCTTACAGACACACACACAGTACATACACACACGCTTTTCGCCCATGCTGCTTTATCACCAATAGACCGTGAAGAGAGACCTTTTTTTTTTAATGAACACAGTAAACACTAACAGGATGACAATCTGTCTCTGCTAGGGACCTTTTCTTTTTCCAGCAGGCTGTCAACCCCTTGCTGCATCACACCTCAATAATCTCAGGTCAATTGCTTTGACCACAGCACCTGCTGGCTGCAAGATTGCCTGCTATCATTTTAATGGATCGCCACTCTAGATGCACTTTAATTATGCCTCACTCCTGACACATTCCACAGAATGTCAGTCTTTTTAAATGCTTAAAGTGCAGGATAAGCAGGGAGTTACAAAGAAGCCCTCTTTCTTGCCTTTCTTCTTTTAAATCTGCATGTGACCGATGGAGCGCGGGGAGTACATATTTGCTAAACCATGACATCTTGTTTCTTCTCCCGCAGCTATTTTCTCAGAGCGGCCAGGCTCTTGCTGTGACAAGATGACAAGCTGTGTCATGGCCCTGTAGCAGGCCATGATTTACACACACACACTCATGACACCGACATGCAACGGTCAAATGTTAAAAATGTTACACACACACTACATACATAGAATCATAAACACACACACACACACACACACACTCATGACACCGACATGCAAAGGTCACATGTTAAAAATGTGACACACACACACTACATACATAGAATCATAAACACACACACACACACACACACACAAAGACTGACCCTAATGTGTGTGGGTGTGACTCTTCAGCCTCCAAGCTGTAAACCAGCATCACATACCAGCTCCCAAAACCACACACCCGCAAGTGTCGGTGACACACATCGGGGACCGTGGCAACACCATTTATCTGGCAGCATCAGGACCTCAGTGGAAAACACACGGGGGGGGGTCTTTTGCTCTGAACTCCATTGGTCACTTCTTCTGCTGCCCTCTTGTCCCTGCTGCAAGAGCGCCGGGAGACGCTTCAATCCAACAAAGTACTCTGTCTCCACTTAGGAACACTGACTCATTTGGTTTTATTGCACACCAGTCTGTGTGTGTTGCAGGGTAACACAAGTTCAAGTGTCAACAGTCTGTTTTATAATAAGCTGGACAAACACACAGAGAGAAGGTCTGGATATTTGCACGGTTAATGTTCAATATCTGCTACCACTTTCCCCTATTTATATTTATAAGGGTTTACCGGATGTTTTTTTAATGCCGCGCCATCAATTGTAAGTCAACTGTAAAAAAAGACAGATGCGGTTTATGAGACACGATGAGTAATGAATCCTGACGCCATTTACATGCTGTCGGCTGGTGAACACAATGGGCAGAGTGGAAGAGCTCCGACGTGTCTCAGAGGAAATGCACTGCTATAACATGGAAGACAAAGCACTGAAGGGGCAGGATGTCTTAACTGCAGATCATCACTCGACCCTCAACAATTCTTGGAAATCATTGAGCCATAGCCCAGCGACATTACGTCCTGGAGGGGGTTAGCATGTTAGTGGCGGTGTCGAATAATGAGCGAATAAATGAGTTTTTGTGTGGAGAGGAAGAGTTGACATAAGGGAACCGTCTGTGTTGTGGTGATATGCTCTCATATCGTATTCTGCCTGCAAACGGCTGTCATCCAAGGCAGATCAGGAAGACTAATTCAAAGGGCTTATGCATGCTTAACAGCACTCTGCTTGTTTTTTTAGCTATTTATTTACACACTGTATCTGTGTGCATAAAAGTCTCTTTTTACTTTTTTTTTTTTTTTAGAGGCGACCTTCAGGCTCGAAGTGGGGACTGTTTTCGCCGAACTGCTTCTCTTAACTACTTTTGTTTTTCTTTGCTTGTGTCTTTATAGGAGAAAGGTAAAAAAGGACACTCACATTTTAAATGTATACATTCAGAGTCTCTCTTTTATAGATGGCGATTATTTTAAGTTCAGCAGGACCTCAAGGACATTTGTATCAAACGGTGGAAATAACAAGTGTGCCTTTTCTTTTACGCGCTGGTCCCTCCTGAATACTTTTTTGAACAGCAGCGATAACTTCCCTAATGGTGTAAGTAGAGTCGAGCAGATTTCTTTAGTAAAATTAAGTATGTGAAGAGCATACTGAGCAGCATTCTGTCTCGTCGGGCTTATTAACACAACATGCTGCCTCCTCAGTAGCTCGACAAGATGTAAATCACACACTCCTCCACCTTGATTGCCAAAATCACAACACGATGCTCGCTAAGCTAAAACAAGAAAAACGCTGCATATTCACCGGTGGTTGAAAGCAAAAGACTTAAATGTTGGACTGCGCCTCGTTCCGCTTGGAGTTTTTTTTTAGCACAGCCATTCCTTCCATGTAACAGTTGAGATTTAAAGTTGAATTAGTCATTTCAGTAGTGAAAATGTTGCATTACTGCATCCCACGCAACACACAACACCAATACGGAGGCTGAATTGGAAGCACGCATCAAATCTCTTCCTCATGACTGTGTAACCTTGAATATTTCAGGCCAACAAAGCTTTCGCAGTGAGTATGATAGATTCTGAAGGTGTGAATTGGACTTCTGAAGTGATGCTACACGGGAGGTGATAAATGAGCCTGTATGACATGCACCACCCCAGGGACAATCAGTTCCTTAATTGCGGAGAGGGAGAGCTGTGCTGGCACGCTAAAACCAGGGTGGTGTTGATTGCACATTACACCGCATGCAATCATGTGACACAGAGATCATTATCTTAGCGTATTATAATTAATTAGAACCAGCAAAAATTCATTATGGTCCTGCTTAAGGTGGCTAAATAACTCAAATAAACCCCCCCCAAAAAAATCCTGACTGTAATCCCTTACTGAGCTTTTATTCAATCCTCTGTGACCCGTGTTGACTTTCTAATTCTTGGTGTAGAGATGTCCTCCACTTGTCATTTCCCTTGAATTTGATAGAAGCTGTGCTAAAGCTCTGCTGGATGGATAGAAGGAGAGAGCAGCAGATAGAAGTGGAGGGGTTGTGGCCGGAGAGTGCCCTGGCATGGGAAGACAGCGATTTGGCAACATCGGCGTTGAGCTGCGTCCCTCTGATCCCCTCTCTCTAATTCTGTCTTCCCACGACAGAGAGCACCCAGGCCCAGTCTCCCATCCATTATGCATGGATGAGCTTTATTGCATTATGTTTTTTTAGGCTAACACACTTAGCAAGCTTGTAGCATGCACAACCCTTCTCCACCAACTCTGTGAATAATTCAGGGCCAGGGCATTAAGCTTGGAATAGAGGAGCTTAATCAAAGGCTACAGCTTTCAGTGTGGCTCAGCGCCGCCCCATTGGCAGTTGTAACCTCCAGCTTGGCGCAACATAGATTTGAAATAGGAAGTTGAATTATCAGGCCAGAGGCACACTTTGGAGAGCTGCGTGAGCTTTGAGAGACTCATGAGATTGTAATACAATTCATAAGTCTTACATTCGCCAAACCTCCTTAGCGTTTATTGTGAGCAGTCGGTACACCTTGTAAAGTACAAGCTTCTGCTGAAGCTCAGCTCCCCCACCCTCTTTGTATTTCAACTTTAATCCACAATTCTGATTTATTCTTATTTTTATTTTTTCCCGTTAAAGATCATTTGCCTCTGTGAGAATATTTGCCTACTATTGTGGATTTAAAAAAAAATATTACTATTCATTTAATCTCTTTTCAAAAGATAAAATAAACCTTAATTGATCCCCGACGGGGAAATTCAGACAGAACAAGGACGGAGATAAATACAGTATAGAAAGTAACACAAATAAATACTAAAAATAGAAAGCGTACAAGACAAAGACATGACAGTAATGTCAGCAAGTCTATGAGAGCAGTGCACAGCAGATTATCACACAGCTTCTGGAACATAATGTTGCTGTGAGATGAAAAACTAAAGAAACTGCCTGTAGTTTTCAGTTTGTAAAGCATTCTTTTTCTTCTTCTTAACAAAGGGTTTATAAGAATGTTTCTATAAGCTCTCGGGACATGAAAATCCCCCCACATAGAAGGAAAAACTTTCGGATCAAGTCAAATTACACCAAAACTGCTTTTAAGACACATTTTCCAGCACAGCAGACGAATATACCCTTCTTGTCTGTCATGTGTCCGACCTAATCTGACCCACACCACTGATTTATATATATCTAAAGAGCATGCAGAGCTCCCAGGCAGCAACACGTTTCCTCACGAGGAGGAAATGGTTTAACATAGAGACTTCCCCACCCAGATATGACCTCATGCCTTCACTCCCCACCACAACATTTTATGCACAAGCAAGAATTTCTTGTTTTCTGTCAAGGTTCATCATCCTTCTCCCTATTCCATGTCTTACCTTACATCTGCTCTGACCCTGAAACTAATCTATGTTGATGCTTAAATACACTATTCTGATTTAGTTTGTACTTTTACTTCTCTCTCTCTGTCTCTGTCTCTCTGTCTCTCTGTCTCTCTGTCTCTGTCTCTCTCTCTCTCTCTCTCTCTCTCTCTCTGTCTCTCTGTCTCTCTGTCTCGTCTCTGTCTCTCTCGTCTCTCTCTCTCTTCTCTGTCTCTCTGTCTCTCTGGTCTCTCTCTCTCTGTCTCTCTGTCTCTCTGTCTCTGTCTTCTCGCTCTCTGTCTTCTCTGGCCCTCGTCTCTCTCTGTATCTCTGTCTCTCTGTCGCTCTGTCTCTCTGTCCTCTGTCTCTCTTGTCTCTCTGTCTCTCTGTCTCTCTGTCTTCTGTACTCTGTCTCTCTCTCTCTCTCTCTTCTCTCTCTCTTTCTCATCTCTCTCTCTGTCTCTCTGTCTCTGTACTCTCTGGTCTCTCTGCTCTGTCCTCCTCTCTCTCTCTCTCCTCCTCTCTCTCTCTCTCTGTCTCTCTGTCTCTCTGTCTCTGTCTCTCTCTCTCTCTCTCTCTCTCTCTCTCTCTCTGTCTCTCTGTCTCTCTGTCTCTGTCTCTCTCTCTCGTTCTCTGTCTCTCTGTCTCTGTATTCTCTCTTCTCTCTATGTCTCTCTCTCTTCTCTGTCTGTCTCTCTGTTTTCTCTTGTCTCTCTGTCTCTCTGTCTCTCTTTCTCTCTGTTTCTCTGTCTCTCTGTCTCTTCTCTCTCTCTGTCTCTCTGTCTCTCTCTCTCTCTGTCTCTCTGTCTCTCTTGTCTCTCTCTCTCTCTGTCTCTCTTTGTCTCTGTCTCTCTGTCTCTTCTCTCTGGTCTCTGTCTCTCGTTCTCTCTCGTTCTCTCTGTCTCTCTGTCTGTCTCTCTTCTCTGTCTCCTCTGTCTCTCTGTCTCTCTTTCTTTGTCTCTCTGTTATCTCTTGTTCTCTGTCTCTCTGTCTGTCTCTCTCTGTCTCTCTCTATCTCTAGTTCTCTCTCGTGTGTGTCTATCTGTCTCTTGTGTCTCTGTCTTCTCTCTCTCTGTATCTCTCTGTCTTCTCTCTGTCTCTCTTCTCTCTCTCTGTCTTGTCTCTGTCTCTTCTCTCTGTCTTTTCTCTTCTCTCTCTTCTCTCTTCTCCTGTCTCTCTGTCTCTTTCTGTTCTCTCTCGTTCTCTCTGTCTCTCTTCTCTCTCTGTCTCTATCTCTCTCTCTCTCTTCTCTCTCTCTGTCCTCTGTTATCTATTGTCTATGTTCTCTCTCTCTCGTTCTCAAGTTATCTATTGTCTCTGTCTTCTCTCCTCTCTTCTTCTCTCTTCTCTCTTTCTCTCTGTCTCTGTCTCTCTCTGTTCTTCTGTTCTCTTCTCTCTCTCTTCTCTTGTTGATTCTCTCTTCTCTCTATGTCTCTCTCTGTCTCTCTCTCTCTCTCGTTCTCTCTGTCTCTCTGTCTCTCTTGTTCTCTTGTCTCTCTCTCTCTCTATCCTCTCTCTCTACTCTCTCCTCTCTCTCTCTCTTCTCTCTCTCTCTTGTCTTCTCTATCGTTCTCTCTGTCCTCTGTCTCTCTGCTATATCTCTCTTCTTGTCTCTGTTCTCTTATATGTACTTGTTCTCTATCGTAGTCTATAGATCGTCTGGTCTCCTCTCTCGTCTCTCTCTCTCTGTTCTTCTCTTCTCTCTCTCTCTCTTCTGTTCTCTGTCTCTTCTCTCTCCTCTCTCTGTCTCTGTCTCTCTCTCTCTCTTCTCTTCTCTCTGTCTCTCTTCTTCTCTCTTCTCTATCTCTTCTCTCTTCTCTCTTCTCTCTCTCTCTCTCTCTTGCCTCTGCTCTGTCTCTCTCTCTCTTCTCTCTCTTCTCCTCTCTCTCTCTGTCGCTACTCTGTTCTCTCTCTCTCTCTGCCTCTGTCTCTCTCTGTCTCTGTCTTCTCTCTACCTCTCTCTCTGTGTCTCTGTGTCTTGTATGCTCTCTCTCTCTCTCTCTCGCTCTCTCTCCTCTCTCTCTCTCTCTCTCTCTCTCTCTCTCTCTCTCTCTCTCTCTCTCTCTCTCTCTCTCTCTCTCTCTCTCTCTCTCTGCCTCTCTCTCTTTCTCCACTGTAAAACGCATCCAGGCTTCCCTCGGGGGCTAATCCTGTTGGAAACGTTTCAGGGAAAGCGGATTATCTGTTGGAGCGGCTTGATTTTTGGAGAAAGTTCACTCACACTTGATTAAATTAATCATTGTCCTCCAAAACCCCTTATGGTCTTTCCTTGTGGATATTGGTTGAGATAAATAACCGTCCTCAAACGGCATAATTCAGCTCTGATTGATTTGGGGGTGGCATGCTCTCTCTTTAGGTGGAGGGGCGTGGTCGATGTGGTGCCATTGAACCGTAGAGATGTGGGTGGCAGAGATGTCTAGAGACTATCGGCGAAGCTTTTGTAGGCACTGAGAATATTTTAATCTGACAGTTTGTAGGTTGATGCAAAATCTTTGACAGCTTGATTTATTTTTGCTTTTTTATTCACCATTGGATTGCTTGAAGGTGGCCCCCAGTGTGCTTTTGTTAGAGCCAGACAGAGACTAATGCCCGATTTGGTCTATGCTTTCATAATTTATATAGAGGTGTCAGCATGCGTCATGCTGCCACCGCAGAGATTTGCTGCAGAACACATTAGAGGGAGGAATTAGTGTATAAATACAGGTGTGTGTGTGTGTGTGTGTGTGTGTGTCTGTCCAGCAGGCAATTGTTAGTTTGTTGTTTATGGCCCATGAAGAGCAATGTGGTCAATGAAGCTTCACAGGTGGATAGGATGAACCACAACCTTGAAATGGCGATAAACTTTCCACTTCCTTGCCTAGAGCCATCCCTCCCACCCTCCCATAATCTCTCTCTCTCTCCTCTTTCTCTTTCTCTCTTTCAAACCAATACCAGCCTTTCAAAGGAAAGTCTGCCGAGGCTCTATTTAACAAGAATATCCTCTCATTACACAACTGCAAAACCTTAAAAGTTACCATCCACTAAGTGGTTTCATTTAAGGCAATGAAAAATTGCCTTTCAAAGGAAATAATTACAGCTGGTTCTTCAGGGGGGCATGTAGCAACAGTGTTTATTGAGGATAATTACTATGCAGAGCAATTACTCTACAGCAACAATTGGTAGCTTTACCCCACATGAGTATGGGGATTAGAGCTGTGATCATCCTGGGTGTCGAGCACTCGTCTGGATGTGATTATTGGAAAGGTCTAAGGTTTGGAGCGAATCAGGAGTGAGGATTTTCTGTGTGCCCTCTGTGCACCACAGCTATAGTGCGAGTGAAGGCGTGTGTCGGCACAGTGTGAGGGATGCTGCTGTCAACTGTAGGCTGTAGCCGAAGATATCTGCAGGTATAAGCTTTAAATATATTAGTATTAGCGCTCGACCGATGTGGGTTTTATATTATATAGAGAGCAGGGCTGTCGATGTATGATGCCAATATATTGTTGTTGTCTGATAAAATATGATAATTTAATAATAATAACAAATGAACATTTATTGATTATTTTAAATAATAGTATTATTATTATTGATTAATCGGTCGGCCAGTAGTCTACCACTAATTAGTAATTTAGTATCATTTTTATTATGAATATTTGTCCAGTTATGGATGTAAAGGTTACAAATATGTCACTATTGTTTTGTAGGCTCTATCAAATTATTGATTTTGGTATTATTTTTATTAGTAATAATGTCTTAGCAGGTTTATAATATTGCTGTAAGTGTATCATATAATGTATGAGTGTAAAGATGTGTTGATTTACAATATAGTATATTTCTTAATTTGGTACAACCAAATCCAAATAAACAATGATCCATAACATAATCAAAGGAATACAAAAAGAGAGAAGGATTTAGTGTCACATGTAGACGTGGATGCATTTGCATGCGTGTGGTGTGTGTGTGTGTGTGTGGGCCATGTTTGTTATGCATCCCTCCTGCAGTAAAGGCTGCTGTCTGAAAAATGGCAGCCCCTAACATCCTTACTCCGCATCTCCCCAGAGATTCATCACGTTACATCATGATCCACTTGCTCAGCAGACATCCTGCCTGAGATGCCTTTCAGGTTTGACTCCTCCGGTCTGAATACCATAGTCTGTCTGTTACATAATTTGTCTGCAGGAAAGATGTGGTCTCTTCCCCTTCCCCCAAACCCCCCTCCCCCACCCCTGATTTCAACTCAGCGCACATACCTGAGGTTGTCTGTCTTCCAGAATCAATGTATCCGTTGCAGATTTTTTTTTTTTTACTTAGACTGCATAGAAGGGATTCAGACTGCGATGGATTTGCATGCTTTTTGAACTGGGCCATGTGCACATGGGGGAGAAAAAAATAGATTCCGGTGCCTTGTGCACAGCCACTGGTTTAGAGAGGTTATGAAAACACATTATTTCAACTTCACAGACCGCTGTTGCATGCCGCCTCAGTTGTGGTTTGTGTAGGGATTTTCTGTACATATGTATGTGCATGGGCAGATGCTAGACTACGCACATATACAGTGTGTGTATATATATATATATATATATATATATATATATATATATATATATATATATATATATATATATATATATATATATTTCTACACTGGTGATATCATCATGGTTAGTCGATACATTAAATACTTGATTAACAGATAATTATCAACAACTTTGTTAATAAACCCAGATTAAAATCATTTTCCAGTCACTGGTTCCAGCTGATTTTCTCACTTGTCTTTATAATTGTAAGTCGGTTGGACCAACGAGCTATTTCAAAACAGACGCAGGCAATTCTTCATTGTTCTCTGACGATTTAAAGATGAATCGAATAGGCCTAGTTGATGAGTCTCCGAAATGATCAGCCGATAAAGCACTAATGTGAATATTCATGTTGGCTGTATTGACATCAGCTGCAGATTTGCCAGAAGAATTCGCAGTGCAGGGAAAAGCAGTAATACATATTTGATGGGATAAATCTGTTGGATCTTTACCATTTAATATTTACTGTACACAGGAAATGTTCACTGTTGTTGTCATCTTTTATAATAAACTTGATGCAGTGTAAAACATCTTTATCACAGCTCTTTGATAGTTTGCTCGAAATGTTAAAACATTTTGCCAAAAATAGTTACTTAGGATTCATCCGAGTTAGATTCTTATTATAGTCGGAGCTCGTCGGGACGTGTACGCTTCATTATGCGGTTGTTTGCCTCTGAGCTCTCTCCTCCTTTGTAGTTAACAACCTATGCAAGATTATTAACAGGTCACCGCACACACCTGAGCCAGGTTGTCATGGGGTCGTCATGGGGACTGTCGACATCCCCGGCCACCGCTAACAGCTTCTGCTCTCTCGCCCTCCTCACGTTTTACCTCCCCTTCCATTAAACTCCAGACTGGGCTGACTCCTTCTTCCTTCTGTCCTAGCAGCAAGGGGGTCTTTCTGAGAGCTAACTTTCCCCCAAGCCATTGACACGTCAAAGCTTACCCTCCGATACTCGTCTCCATTGACTTCTCGCCCATTAAGTGTCAACACATCTGACAGAAATCCCTCGGCTTGTGCAGCAGACTCCTCTCCCTCCCTCAACCTGTCTCTCTTCTCCCCTCTTGTCCTCTCTCGGAGCACATGGCTGAATTCCCTGTGCTCCTCGTCAGAAACACAAGTCTCTCCTCTGTCACACGAGTGGAGAGTCGGCCCCAGAAGCTAAGGTGCAGGCAGGACAACAGGCCCGTTTGTACGCTGCAGGTTAACTGGATTTCTTATAGTATCCATGCTAAGGATAGTTGATTACAACAAGTCTCAAGGGTTAGTTCATCCAGACATATAAAAAAACAAAACGTATTTGCTAACTTCTATGGCCTCTAGCTAATGCAGATGTTTTTTCGAGTCGAGTCGATTAATCTTGACAGCTCTATTTCCAGATGTTCCATCAATCGGTTAATAAAAAAAAACTATATTTGGCTAAAAATCAATAATGAAAAAATCACATTACAAACACATTAATTACAAATTATTATATATATATATTTTTTTAAGTTTCACTCAGGATATTCCACAAGCCACACATCAACAATTTAATAGAGAAATTGTATTATGTTGAAGGTAGTTGCCCTCGGCAAGATCTTTTGATCCTCCAGAGTAACTGCAACACTGTCTGGATGTCGGAAATGTAAAAAAACAATAATGAAAAACTCAGTTAGCTTAAACAAGGTGTATTCTCACGCAGGGCTGAGTATCATTTGAAATGTTCTGTGCTGGTTTGGTCCCTGAGTTTCAGTTCAAATCCCATAATTATACTTTTAAAAAATAAATATTACGTTGAGATATATAAAGATATATATATATTTTTATTTAACAAAGAAGAAGTTCTCAAAATCTAGATGATCAAACTGAAGAAGCTATGCAAGAACTTTGCCTCAAAACGTTTTTGATTATGATTTTTGAGTTTGATATCGAAACCGACCCTCGCCTAGATGCCTCTTAAAGCTTAGCTCGTACTGCCTCTGCAGAGGGGCGAGGGAATACCAGTAAACCGTGTCCCAACCTGAGTACATATTGTACATACGTGCATAAATACATACATTATACATGCAACATTTCTGTCTGGAGGACTTGAGGTAGTCCCAGCTGTCTGTCTGCTCTTTGGTTCACAGAAACTATTTTTCAGAGAGCGACCAACAGAGCCTCTATCCCTTAGCACCGAAATCCTGCAATCCCTCAAACTCGCTCAGCCTTTTTTTGCCAATTAGGAGAGCAGAACATTCTGTTTCCAACTGTTTCCCTGCAGACTCTCCAGCTGTAAACGGTAGTTATAGCCAATATGGCCTCATGATGAGGGTGAGCAGTTAATCCCCGACTGCAGATACACAAACACACCTCCGCAGTCTAATCGGCCGGGGCTGTTTTCACCTGTGACGAAGTCGCTCTGTCTGTGTAACATCCTGGCGCGATGCCGACACGTCGTTCATCCGTTCACCGTGCACAAGGTCAAGTTCTAGACAATTGCATCATAATAATCTGCATGGAAAAGCGAGGATGGAATCAGACTCTGACACACTTCCCTTGCTTTGACTTTGATGGCAGTTTATGAAACAAAGCAATATGTCCTGGCACATAGCTGTGTTGCACTTTAGTTATTGTCCCTGATGTAATCTGGGCGTTCTGTCATAAACACCGTGGGGATGTATTTTGCGCTGTCTTCTTTATTACTTGCATTGTTAAAAAATGGCTCTCCGTGTCCTCTCAGTCAACAGGATTAGAACCCAGGATTAAGATTCTGCACCGTGAGCGAGTGGGTGTGCAGTGAGCGAGGAGAGTTATTGGAATTGCCGCCATTATCCTGTAGATATCTCCTCATGAACTTCTCACCCCGCTGCTCCTTCAGCTGCACATTACGTTGTATTTGCTGAATGCACACAGCTGCCAAAGATTAAATGTACAGATGTTTGCCCAACAATTTTTCTTACTCCTCTTCTTCTCTAAATGATCTAAAGTGTTCTGTGGAAGCAAAATCTTAGTCTGGCTTATATATATATATAGATAGAGATAGAGAGAGGGAGGGAGGGAGGGAGGGAGGATTATATATAGTATAGAGATAGATATATAGACATACATAAACATATAATACAAAAGAAAGAAAGAAATAATAGACAGATAATAGAGATAGATATGAGAATATATTACATAAATAAATACATATATTTATGGAATATATATATATATTATTTATATTATAAATATATATATATATAAATATATTTATTTAATATATATTTAATATATATATATTAATATATTTATATATATATATATAATAGTATATATATATTACATAATAAATAAATATATATATTTATTTATATATATATATTTATTTATATATATATATTTATTTATTTATATATATTTATATATATATATATATATATATAATATCACCGTTAAGGACTGTTGAGTAACCGGACGCTGTAGTGCTGTAGGGTTGGAGTGTGTGTAAAACAAAATGTGCGTGTGCGTCACGCTCTCTTAGCACAATGTACTTTCATAAGATGCCCTGTTGCCCCCAGGATGCTCTTTGCTCACTCAACAATAAAATGCATGGTATTGGAGGCGATGGACTGGCATTTCGGGCGGCACGGAAATGACGACCTTCGCCTTCAACGAGAAGCCGCAATGATAAAAGAGAAAGTGGAAGAGGAGTCTTCGCCTGGAGAGTAGAATTAGGCGGTGAGCTGCACCTTTTGTTCACCGCTGAGTCTTTGAACGACGACAAACACATGCAGTTTGACTTGTCCTTCCGTCCGGACCTTGGAAAGTTACTTTTAATGATGGCACACTGTAATGATCTACAGAATAGAGGAGTCTAGAGTGCTGAGTGACACACACATCCTCACTCTCTCTCTGCTCTGGTACACACACACACACACACACACACACACACACACACACACACACACACACACACACACCGTTTTGCTCTCTTTCACTTTCTTCCTCTGCAAAATCTGGCGAGGCGGCTGCTGTCTGAAAACAACGAGCCTCGCACATCTCATCACCACAGCAACAATTACAGTTCTATTTCAAGCTTATCTTTGCTTGGGCATGCATGTTGTTGAATTAATAATATGATCCTCCTCTGTCAATCTGTCTGTCATTTAAATACCTCACAGAGAGAGAAACGGTGATCCAGAGATTTCCCTGATACCCGTCCTCAGCTCTGCGACGTCTTGCATTAGCAGCACTTTGTAGTTTGACTCCTATCTGCCGCCATTGAGGAAGACAACTGCGATAGCCCATATGTCTCTCATCGTTCCCTGACGGCTGGCAGTATTAATGGCAAATGTGCAGACTACTGCACTCGACAGCCATCTTGGGTTTGGGATGACTCAGCCCTTTTTGCCCATTGTAGACTCATTATACATCAAAAGGAATGCCTGATGCTCTGAAGCTGCAATAATGCACAAGATTTGTTACGCAGCATTGAGTAAACAGCATCCAAAGCTGTCCTTAGTGGAGCCTGTTTAAGGTCCCATTGTCTGCTAGCAGGTTTCCCTGCATGAAATACTTGTGTTTATGGTGCCTTGGTTTGACATTTTAAAAAGAAAAACACACTGTGCCATTAGGTCTGAGGCAGATTTAAGGGAGATTAGGATGCAAGCTTTTGTCTCGTGGTCCCGACTGGCTGAGCATGTTGTTCGGCTTCCACCTCATTTCAGTGGCTAATACGTTCTCTTTCTTACGGTTTTTCCTCCTGCTCTCAATAATTGAATACGTCTGGCTGAGTTCTTGCTCCACAAAAAAACATGACTTCACTTTTATGCAGACATCATTTGACAACAAGTTTGGGATTAGACAGACCCTCCCACAAGTGGAGAACAACACGGCGCACTAACATCACACTTGTTTTCTAGATATAACTTGAAAACTCGTTTCTCTCTTGCAGGAACAGTGTTTGCATGCATTTGTGCCAGATGTAGTTCTGCATGTGAAACAGGTAGGGGGGGGGGGGGGGCAGGTTACACCAGTGGTTTCCAAACTGAGAGGAGAGGATGTGCATGACTAAAGAGTGAAGCGTGGACTTGAATAAAAGTCGAATTAATCAGATTTAATTTGAGAACAATAAACAAACAGTAGTGCTCTGATACCAGCGAGGCTGTCAAGATTCAGTTTAGCGAGATTATTTAAAATCAAAACATGTATAGTACAAGATGGATGCATAGAATGTTTGACTGGATAAAGAAAATCGTGTGAGGCTTATTGATCAAACATTTCAAATCCAAGCCCGTGTGTTGTCTAAAACATCTGACAGTGACAGTTTAACTTACACTTTTATGCATTTACTAATCCTAACAACTATTAAATGGATTGCTATGAACTTCTGTACATACATTCGTCCTACTGATCCTCTGACGTTTCCTCTGGCGACACCATGATGTCGACATTTGTAGTTTTGAGTGAAATGCCTCAACAACTGTTGGATGGATTGCCATGAAATTTGGTGCAGACATGCATGATGTATTGTAATCTGATTACTTTTAATCCAGTGCCACCAGTGGGGCAACATTTTCACTTTTCCTAATATGGTTTATGACCACCTAAAACTAATTTCCCATCAGCCTCAACCCAACTTCGTGTTTTAGTGCCATTTGGCAAATGCTAACGTGCTAATCTATGATGGTGAACATGGTAAACATAACATCTGCTATACATTAGTAAGATGGTGAGCCTGCTGATATTAGCATTTAGCTTGAAGCACAATGTGGACTACATGCTGACATCAACCCCAAAAAGACACTAGCAAGCAGTGTCTTAGTGTTTTTAATTTGCACAAACTTACAAGGAGCATGTGGAAATAGAGCTGCAAAGATTAGCCGACTGATCGATTGGTTGATCAGCAGAACAACTATTTTGATAATCCATCAATCATTAAAATAATTCTTCTTGCAGAAAATGCTGTTTTCAGCCTCTTAAATATGCAGAAGTTCTGCTTTTCACTCATATTAGAGTGAATATCTTTGTGTTTTTGGACTTTGAATTTCATAGAAAAAACGATTAATCGAGAACCTTTTTCAGAAGATTAATCAATTAATTGTTCGATGCAGCCCTATGTGGACATATTAGCTCTTACTTCCACAAACACAACGTTTTTACTATCAATGTGGTGCACACTTTGGTTGGATGGATGCATGCTCTCTTATTATGAGGTTTTGCAGACATGTTGTCTGAGCCAGATTCTAAGTGAGGACTCACATGGGATGTAAAGTGTGTTTGTGTGCCCGTGTCTGTGAGTTAATTCTGCAGCTGTCTCCTTCTGCACAGACCACATTAATGATAGAACAGAAGCATGGCCAATAGACTGCTCGTTAAAGAGAGAGAAGGCTGGAGCAAGAAATGGGAAGAAGAGAGCAGCTCGACTGTAGAGGAGTATGAGAAAGCAGAAAGAGAGAACGAGACCTGGAGTCTGACGATTTGAGAAACTAAAAAAGTGAAGACACGCAAAAAACAACGCAAAATAGAGCAAGGACATGACTCAGCACCTGCAGGGCAACACTTCCTCTCACCACATCTTCTCGCACTTTCTTCCTCCTTCCTTTCTCTTCCCCCCCTCTCGTCTCTCTGGGATCAGGACTTCTTCTTTCCCCTCGCATTATCACAGCAGCTCTGGCACTCCTGCTGTTCATGCTGTTAATTCGCAAATCCCAGTTCGCCCCCACCTCTGCAGTTCTGCAGAGTTGGGCTGAGCTCGCCTTTACCTTACAGGAGGAAGGTCATCCCTCCATCTCCTGAGTGGTGATGGACAGAAGGGAGGGGGTAGGGGAGAGGAGAGCATATGCTTAGTTAACTTTAATGCGGCGGCAGATGTCTCTCTGTGAAACGTGTCATGCTACGATCACACAAAGGGATATTTGTAGTCTTTATTGACGGAGGACTGAGGCTATGACCTATGTGGCTTGCAGTGTAGGTGAAAAGAGATTTCAGCTTTGTCTACTGTTGCCTTTTGTTTTGATGAAAAAGAATAGATTCTCATTTATAATATCTGACTTTACTAAAATAGTCACTTAATCCAATTCATTTAAGATTATCTCCACTCCAAAATGTGTAATATTCTAAATTAAAAAGGTGCAACAGTAACACACACTTCCTGCCTGCACACAATCTACACACTGCCCTTGCCCGTGTGTGTGTGTGTGTGTGTGTGTGTGTGTGTGTGTGTGTGTATATAATCAGAAATAATTGAGTTATGCCAACATCAGAAAGTCTAACACAACAAATATAATCACCTTGCCAGATTTCTATTTTGTTTTGTTGTTCATTCTCTCCTTTTTTAGTTCATCCCTTTAAGCCGCTTACGCCAGCCCTCTGTCCCACTACTAAAAATGAGGTGAAATGACGGAGATAGTTTTGGCCAGTTTACCTTTTTGCATAGCTCTGCAGCCAGCCAAGCACACAGACTAACAAACAAAGCTCCACAGTGGCCCATCAGGCGAGCCGCTCCTCTCCTCTAATGCAGAATCCTCCAGCCGTAACGCTCCACATGCCACTTATTTAAGTGAAGAGAATCCAACAGGCGGTGCTGCATGAGGTGTGAGATTATATGCCAGGTTTATGGCACACCACTCACAAGCTTTGCTGTTCTCAGCAGAGTCAGCGAGATGCCCCATGATCCCAGTGTCACGTACGGCTATCTGAAAAATTGAGCGGCGGTCCTGCTGTAAACTCGCCGCCCTGAGGCGATTTTGTCCCCTAAAATGGCCACAGGAATCTGCAAGGTTAAAGCAGGATGGAGTAGGTTGGGGGTGTGCAAGCGGGGGTGTCGCCAGGAGAGTGATGAGAGGAGGCAAACGTGAGGTCTTGCAGGTGTTGGTGCTTTAGTGGCCCCGGTCTGACTGAGTGCCACATGGGAAGAGGTGAGCCTGATGAAGAGGATGTGGTGAACTGTCATACACCACATAATGGATGGAGAGGGAGGCCATGGGGGGCGACAGTAGCATCTGCCTGCCTGCGAATATGGGAGAAGCAGAGCATTAGAGAGAGGGATTTAAAAGCACAGCGTGTAAGAAGCACCTCAGGGTGAAATCCCAGAATGTAGAGATTGTAGAAACATACAGAGAGGCAGAGCAGGCCTAAATAAACTTAAACAAACTAAAAGCTGCACTGTTATTGTGGGTAATGCTTTACAGTGCTCAAATTATATTTTAATGATCATTTACATAATGCATCCAGTTTTTGTGAGATTTTCTTCAAATTAGAAAAATATTGTTTTCTAATTAATAGTCATTGTTTACATTTTTGTGGTGCAAATTCCTTTAATAGTAGAAAGAAACTAACACAATAGTAACATAATTGAAACACACACAGTAATATGGCAGTACACAAATATAGAAATATATGTAATTAACACATGACATTTGTTTTCACCCTTCTTCCCTTTAAGCTGCTTTGCTAAACTGCAGAAAGTCTGTTTTTGCCTAATCCAGCAAATTCAACACAAGACAAATCAAGGTACTTAATCACATTGATGAACAATTGTATAAAGATCCAATATCGGCATAAATAAATCCAGCTCACAACTTTGCCCACAATGATCTATACAACAAGAGATATTAAAGGGAAGGCTATCACTGTATAAACAATATGGAAATATCTCTGACGGTTAACAAACTTTATATAGTTCCACTGTATACAGAGTCATGTTGCCCACCTCTAATTTAAGCTATATGAACTATTATAACCCACAAGACTCCATGTTTCCCTCATTTTATAAACATTTCCTCACAATTTACCCTTAAATATTTGGTGTTTGGACATCTTCAGTAGATCACCACTGAATTTATAAATAAAGTTATGTGGGTTTGAACACTATTTAGAAACTGTCCTCTCATGAGAAATGAGTGCATCAGCCCCAAACATAACATATGCTTCCATTTAAGTGACAAAGCCCTCTAGTGGCCGTAGGAATTATGACTCTTGTCCATCGGAAGCAAAGGAAGAAGGATTGTCAAGTTGCCATGGAGCCACAAAGTCTGCACAGGCAGGAGGTAGGGGTGGCTCGATGGGTAAACAAAACATCAAACAGAGACTGCTGTCCTGTTCTCATTCACTATTCGCAGCCAACATGAGTTTCTTTTAATGGCACAATCATAGTTATGTAACATTTACATGTGTCAGTCTGAACGGCAATAATAAAGGATGTATTTGGTTGTTAAATTTGGAGGGTTTTGTGATATATAGCTGCACAGCGTGCTGTAATATTGTAATCGCTGACCCACCGACAGCTCAGGAAGGGTTGAGAAGTAATGAGTTTCCTATCCTTTTTTATAAAGTACAAGACAGATCTTTTTTACCTCCTCTACTTAAAAATGATCCACTCGTTTCACAGTAAAGATCTCTGGATTAAAGCGGACTGTATGTTGCTTTACAGCTAAGTGTCTGGAAATCCATTGGGTATCTATTATAGAGAGGAAAGAAATGAAGGTGTTGAGTCTACTGAATGTAGGAGACAGAGATCGCAGTCACATTCCAGAATTCTAGAGTTCTAGAATCCCTGTCTAGAATTCTAGAGTTGTAGAACCCCTGTCTATAGTTCTATAGTTCTAGAATCCCTGTCTAGAGTTCTTGAACCCCTGTCTAGAGTTCTAGAGTTCTAGAATCCCTGTCTAGAGTTCTTGAACCCCTGTCTAGAGTTCTAGAGTTCTAGAATCCCTGTCTAGAGTTCTTGAATCCCTGTCTAGAGTTCTAGAGTTCTAGAATCCCTGTCTAGAGTTCTAGAATCCCTGTCTTTAGTATTCCTATGAGATAGCCTAGTGCACTGAGAACAGTGTGAGGGAACAGCTCCAGACCTGACAACATATTCACTATTCAGAAGGCCGTTAATTAAGTGACAGTCAGATCACGGAGCTAAAGACCTCCCTGTGGACGTCGCACTAGCCTCAGGGAGAATGCCTCCGAATGAAATGTCGCAATACACACCAAGAGTTTACTCGCACGTCACTGTGTTTTGGAAAAAGAACCATCAAGAGGATGCAAAATCTCTCCATGCACAGCCCTACTCCTCCCAAATAAATAGCTTTACATACTGGGAAATATGCGTATTTGCTTAGATTGGAGGATTACAAATGGTAGATGGCACTGTAACTATGTATACTTTTTTTGTTTTGTTTCTTGCAGTGATTACATCAGAATCAAATAATTAGTAAGAATGTGCAGTTTATTTGAATACAATATTTAAATTGATTTGCACCTTTTTAAGATAAAATAATATTACAAATTCAAATATTTTAATTGTCGGAAATTCTCTTCTGCGTAAATTCTGGGGAATTTAGAAAAATAACTTCCTGGTTTAGAAGACAGACGTCAATAATATACCTGATGGTAGATTTATTCCTTATAGTGATTTCAATACCTCCAGTTTAAAACTGACATGATGTGTTTTCACCCTGACGATCTTATGTAATTATTTTCACAGAATGAGTGCATTTTAAAATAACATTCCCAGAACGATTCAAACAGATGCTTGACATGTGCTTGTGTGTGAGAGACGGTCATGTCTTGAGCTTGGAGTGTTAATCTAATTCTGCGGCTTCTGAGTGAGGTGTCGGTCTAAGTGAGGATGTCACTTCACTCGGGGTGCCAGGCTCCGTCTGTGTCACTGCAGATATTTTTCTCTAAGCCTCCGGTTTTTGATAAAAGAGGAGCACTGCTGATGCCAGGTGAAATGGCAACATAGTGTTGAAGGATTCCCGTGGGTGACCTCGCTCTCTTTTCTGACACTTTCCCCCGCCGTCACTTCACGCAAAAAAATGACAAGGCAGCAGAGGAGAGTAGATGATCTTCAGCTGAGTTCAGTGGAAAGCATCAGCTTCATTTAAAGGGAACGAGACGTTTGATTTGTCAAATCTCATTCAATTTGGAAGGAAGCCTGAGAATATAGCTCATGATATAACTGACAGGAAATACATTAGGGATCATTTTCTGCCTCCACATTCACTGCAGCCTCAGTAGAATGAAATAAATAAAGGGGGGAAACAGAAATGGTAAAAGTTATGACAAGAAAGAAAGCTAACAGTAGTTAAATTCCCCTTTTTATGATTTTCTGTTGTAAGTGTTCCATCTTCCTGTCTGGCTGTAGGGTGAATCACCGATGGGGCACAATAGAGCCCATTGAGTCCCCGTCACAGCAAAATAAGGCCTGCTACAATAGCTGTGTTATCTATGGGGAGGAGGAATGGGGAACTCTGATGCGACAGCCTCACTAACAGTCTACGACAGGACCCAGGGAGCCACAAAGGCCACACTCTAGCACTGTACTTGTACGGCAATGAACAGATCAGACCAATGTGTGTGTATCTGTGTGTGTGTGTGTGTGTGTGTGTGTGCTTCGTTTCTCTTTTATTTATCCAGTGAAGTGTGTCGGAGCACTGTTTTATAGCCAGACACATCCACACCTGCTAGCTCTACTGTACAGCTACAAACATCTACTGCGGAGGACTGTTGGCTACTGATGGTTGAGGCAGGACATGTGCATGTGTGTGTGTGCCTTACAGAGAGCCCTTGACTGCTGTAAGAAGATGTTACCGTTATTTCATCATCAAAGAGAGAGTTTCATCATCACAAATCCAAAGTTTTTAGCCTACAATTAAGGGTTCAATGCGTAGAGTAATATTTGATGTGATGTGTGGGAAAAAGATCAACAAGAAAAGATCAAAAACTGCTAAAGTCAAGTTTATTTCTAAAGCCCAATATTACATGCGCTCAATGGGCTTTACAGGCCACAGTATCAATGATTCCCTGACCCAGCCAGAAGAAAAACAGCTAAAAAGAAAATCCTTTACTTCAGGGAGAAAATAATCATTTAAAGGCACCTCGGGAAGGAAATTCAAAGAGTAGGAAGCGAGACAAAAAAGCAAAAAGACAAGTATTCAAAGGATATAGTTTCAAAACGTTATCAGCTAGCATGGCAGGTGTTAATTTCTTATTTGAGTTGTCTATACGTCATAACTGAGGCTGAAGTATCCATGTAAGAAGTAGAAGAGAAGAAGAAAAAACACTAATATTTGCTGCTCTCGCTGTTGGTTTACTGTATTGACAGCAAATATATGCCTCAATACATTCTGAACATCACTGAAAAGCCAGTCGACAGGCCACAGATTGATGTTAAATGTATCTTGTGTTTAATGTCTAAACAGGTGACGTGTTTTGGCTTTAAGACGAGGCTATTTTGATTGGAAGCTAACTTTGTTGATTCCTCCTGTAGACGCTGCAGTATGTCACTAACTAAAAGCGCATATGGAGCACATGTAGTTTGTTGAAACGGCCATGTTTCCCTTTCTAATTCCCTTGTGTGCGTGCTGAATTTGAACAAAAAGGGTATTCTAGGACAGTTTTGAGATGTATTTGCCAGATTGGGCCTTGGTTCCCCAGTCTCCAGTCTGTTTGTCTGCGAGACCAGCTGTGATGCAGCCCTCTTCGGAGAGGCAGACGGAGAACGGTGCAACCTTTTATTCTGAAAAGCCAGGCCCGTCGGGATGAACGCTCCTAAAACAGTGTCAGATGGCAGCGAGGCCCGTGGACATGAGGCGCATTTTGATGCGAGTCAAAAACGGCTTCCAAAACTCTGCGCGAGAGTAAGTTTAGAACACAAAATAATAGGATGTGGTGTCACAATAATGGCAGGGTTGGTTTCTGTCACGAGTTGAGCAGGAAAAGAGGATTTAAAGGGTTGAGAAATCCTGCTGAAATATTCCCAGAGCTCATCATTATTCTATCATCTTTGTAGTAAAGTACAGCTCCCCTCTCTATTAGCTCATACAGTACGTCTACAGTAGCAAGATCTCATCTTTTTAGTCCTTCTGATTGGTATTCATAGCAATGCAGAGACGAATCGTGCTGAGCACAGTTTGGTCTGTGTGTGCAACGGAGAGGGAAAGAGAGACAGAGTGAGTACATGGGAGAGAAATGGGGGTGGGGGGGGGGGAATGATTACTTCTCTGTAGTCAAACTGTTTCAAAGCCTACTCTCCCCTGTCTGTCAAGATGAGGCTCACACTGAAACTGAGGGCAGGCAGACACCGAAGATCTCTTCCTGTTTTCAAAACTCCTCATCATGTTCTTTCAGAGAAAAAAACTTTTTCCCCCTGCTTTTGTATGACAACTCTGAAGTCTTCCTCTGCCTCAAACTTTGCATGAACTTGCTTTGTTTTTACAAAGACTTCTGGGAGCTGAGAGCAAAGGCGATATCTTTTTTAGATTTTCTCATGAAAATCTCTGGCGCCTCACTTTTGAGGTTGCGGCTTTGCGCATCTTTTTGGTGAAAAGTTTTTGAGGCTTGTGTGGGATTGCTGAAACTGTAAAGAGAATCGAGCCTATGGCATCCATCATCTGTCTCTCCGCCGTTTGGATCCCAGATTTGTTGCTTCAGAAGAATGACAGCAGTGATGACAATGAATTCAGCTTAGTCCAGTGTGTTCTTGAGTATTTCTGTTTTTAACAAGCTTCTGTGTACGAAAATAATCAGAAAAGCGTTCTCATTTTTAAGTGTTTCTAGGCCAAATATCCTTCTGTAACCTCATTCGTACCCAAAACTTCCCCTTTAATGATAAAAATGGATTTAACAGAAGAGATCAGAGTTTAATAATCTGTTTAACCTTCGCCCTCCACCTCAACTACAATCTCCCCACGCTGATCAAACCGGAATTAAAAGGTGAAACAACAAGGAGTTAAGCTCTCTGCTAGACAGAACAGGTGGTCGTGCATACAGGCGTACTGTATGTGTAATGCTGCGGGTAATATTGCAACTGAGTGAAAGCCTTCAACACACTTATTGTGAGTTTGAGTTTATCTGAAGGGCTTTGAGAGGGTTTCATTTATTTGACCTGCTTACGTTGAAGTGTGTCGCACAATCTGAAAAAATACATCTGCCCCCGGAGCAACATTTACAAAGTTAGAATAGTGATGGTTTCACTGGATAACTGTGTCATTATAATGTAATATTCCTTTAATGTACATACCTATATTCTATGTTTTGAATGGAAACAACTGAATTGTGTTTAGAGTCTTGCTGTTGATACATGAGCTTCACGTTTTCAGAATTGTTCCATTTTGTTGTGTGTGTGTGTGTGTGTGTGTGTGTGTGTGTGTGTGTGTGTGTGTGTGTTTACGATGGAGAAAAACTGTGACACAAAATTTGTTTTCCAGGAAAAGTCCCGACACTGCAAATACATAAATAATAATAAATATTGCAATGCTTTCATCACCGTTGTGACGCCTCCTCCGGCATTAGATGGTGACATTTATTCCTCCGACAATCTACGAGATTGCCACTCTGGTGATAATGATGTTTATGCTACTTAAGCGCTCAATATCTGTGGAAAATACCCAACAATTTAACATCTATTCTCCAAAAGGGTAACCTGTCAAGTAGAAAAACAGTTCAGTTCCGTGGTATTGATCACTTTGTGAAGGTACATGTCACTTGGATAGATTTCCTTTTACACATAAACCCTTCAGAGAGAGCGCCGCCATGTTTTTATTGACCCCTTCCTGCCTCTGTTTTTGCAGGTAAAGTATTGAACACGGACCTGCGCCACTACCTCAGTCTGCAGTTTCAGAAGGGCTCGCTGGACCACAAGCTCCAACAGATCATACGGGACAACCTCTACCTACGCACCATCCCCTGTAAGTACACCAAATAGGACTGTGTCCATACCGCTCATTCACCACACTCAAAAGACCCTGCAAGCACAAAGCAGACCAGAAATGCACAGTATAACCTACTTACAGTGCATATATGGTTTTTTATTTTTTATTATCTGAAGCATCTTAAGGGAACAAAGAGGATGTTCTGTATGCGTCCCACAGCTGGGAGTCCGAGCCGCTAGATGCTGCGTTAATGTGTTTCTCTTTCTATTACGCTACAAGGGAACGAATAGACTCGCCACTCTCACAAACACACACACGCTCACGCATCAGCCCCTCAAAGCTCTCTGTCACAAAGTCTGCAAAAACACACACGTTTCAATGTCACCATAGCAACCCATTCAAGGACAACTCTCCAACCCCCCCATGTAACTTATTTACTTCCGTGCCGTATCATCACTGATCAAAGCCATATTATTTCCATAAACAACTCTTTTCCCTCGCTGACATCCCGCTCAGTGGGTCCATCGTCCACTATTATTCTTCGCTGTGATGGAATGTTAAATTAAAAAAGGTCGGTACAGACGACTTGATGTTAATATTAAAAAAACGCTGTTGATCTAAGAGTCTGTCTAATGGCTGCATAACATGTATTAGGAGTGAGTAAGTAGTGTACAATTTGCTTTTACCATGCAGACAAAAAACCTTTTATCTGTAAAATGTCACTTTCCAAGAGCTCAGGGGAAAAAAGCACATTTCACATCACCGCCTGACTCTCTGTATTTTCTTCAGTTGGGTTTTTTATGGGTTTGAATATTGTAAATCTTTGAAATGAAAGCATGGAAATTACCAAAATTAGAGTGACACGGCTGTTAGTATAGTAAAGGTGTAAATTAATATCCTGATTAAGGTTTGTGTGGGTTGGAGGAATGCAGGTTATTTGCAATTACATTTTCTTTTTTTCCAAGTACACAGCATCTGTCTGTGTAAATTACAGCAGCAGCAAAGATGATTATCGGCTTAAAAAAAGGCTCTGTAATTCATATTCCATTTATGAAAAGGGGGGGCTGAACAACTAACTGAATTAAAGACGTCTCCTCTCATCATTCTGCTGATGTTTAAAGAGACATTACACTGCGTTTGTGAAACGCCAGATGACGCGTGGAAGTGGAATTACATCAACAGGAGACGCGACAATGACGCAGTATATGTAATCCCTGAAACTATGATGATGTTCATACAGATATTTTGGCCTAAATATTTCCCACGTCTGGTTGAGAAGCGACTCTGCTCAGAGGAGCGCCATAATTGAGTGTAGTCAAGGTTTTAGTCACATGCAGAGCGACTGCTCCTCGGGCGATGACAGACTCTCAGGACAGACCTGTCACAAACAAGCAGCGTCTCTGCTCTCCACTCCCCGAGGGCTGGAAGTTGCTCTCTGTCTTGTTCAGAGGGGACTTGGATGCACAAGTGTGACATTTTTTAGGAAGTAAGCTGCTTACCTTTCATGTATATTTAATTTCTTTGGGGGTTTTTTTCTTTTTGTCTTGGAAGAGAAGGAATACCCCCCCCAACCACTTCTTCCTTGTGTGTAACCTTCATTAACTCACCTCTTTCTTTCATATACCTGTCACTCACCTTCTGAGATTGGCTGTTTCCAGGGCCGTTGAGTTCAACTTCAATTGTTATTGAATTTTTCTTTTCAAAGGTCCGTTGGGCTTATATCAGGTCACTTATAGTGGATGGACAAAAGATGATTATAGAGTTTTTACAAAACGCATTTGTGATTTATCTTCAAGGATAACTAAGTCAGTCTCTCTTGCTTTTTTCTACAAACATGCACGCACGAACCCACCGCCTGCTTGCACTGCTCTCTGTCATCCACCTGAACGCACTTCCCGATCTTCACTACCACGGCTTTCTATTTTCTATTTTCTTTCTTTTTTGTCTCGACTGCCGGCGATGGCTGTGTCCCGAGGGCAGAATGTTTTAAGGGTTTTCCATCGCATTTGATGTCTCAGGAACGCCTTGAGGGTTTCCTTTCAAATTCGGCACATACTGTACGTCCACTTGGACTCCAGGATGAAATCTTTCACATTTGTTGGTCAAAGGTCACTGTGACGTTTTTGGCCATAACTTAAGAATTCATATGCTAATTAAGACAACATTTCACATTAATGTCTATTAGGACAAAATGATGAAGTGGTGACATTTCATATCCAAAAGGTCAACTTCACTGTGACATCACAATGTTCTGCAAGAACACTTTTTATGGCCATTTTTCAACGGCATACCTCAGGGGAGATTTTGACAATATTTCACATTTGCTCGGATACTGAATTTGTGACACCAATCTTGTGTGCCCACCTTGAAAATGTGGTGATTGAATAGATATTTTTGTGCTGCTGGGTTCAAGAAGTATGTGAAGCATCCACATTTTATCATTTTTATTGGCCAAGCATATGAACACGTACAAGGAATTTGACTCGGCAAACAACATCCTCTATCTTTAGACCCTCGACACGGATGAGGAACAACTCCCAGGCATTTAATCTTGCCCTTCATCCTTCTCTCTGCACAAGCTGCCAATCTGCCTCAGCTCGTCGGAGAGACGGTGAGAAGGGTTATCCGAGATCGTTTTAATTTTGTTCACCGTCCTCCTCCTCCGCCTCTGCCACACTGTCCAGATCCAACATGAGCACCTTGCTGACCTCCAAGCCTTGATGTCAGCACTATGGGAGGGAATTGTTAAGATTGAATTGATACCGATGCCATTATCGATTCCCTTATTGATTCCTGATCAATTTTCTGTGTGGAAAAAAAAGCAGGCCTACACAGGTTTTCAGCATCAATATGAACGGGTCAAACGCAGGTTGAATACACAATGGCAGGTCCGTATTAAACTATGATAATCTGGTCTTGGGTCACATCTCTTGCCCACATCAAGGTTGCGTCTCTCTCCCTCTTCCTCTCCTTACAGTTCCCGTACTCGTACAACTGCAATGACATCCAGTAACTGCATGATCCCGTTACACACACTGAAGGATCTGAGTCTTTTTAGTCCATTGGTTTTGCAGATAATGTAGTTTCAGGTGTTTGTCATTGCAAGTGAAGACGCCATGTTTCCCACTGGAGGTTATTGACTGGAATTATACGTCATGTCAATATAGTGATAACTTTAATTAAATGTCTTCAAAGTCTCACTACATAGATTATATTGTGAGTCTGGACAGACTTGGTTGTAAACTAGCAACCGCAAGGTGGTAATTCTAGTCTCGGTGTACAATAGTGGCGGTCGTTGAGGTTTTTTACGGCCCGCAACCACCATTCATCATCCGCAGCCAGTGGGCTCGCTGCACGAGTCTGACTCTCTAATCCCCGGCTTGAATTACTGTCTTAATGAGCAAAAGACCAGGACTCGCACAGCGACGGCACCTCCAGTCATTCACTGGCTCGCTTTCAGTCGCCCATCATTCACCCTCTCTGTTTCACTTTCACTCTTTCTCTGTTCCAATTACTTTTGCCTTTTTCTTTTTCTTTTAAAATGCTTGGTTTTTCTTTCTGTTTGCAGCTTTCTTGATATTTTAAAGTTGATCTTGGCTACATGTCAAGTATAAAAATGGATAACAAGAGAAGCTAAATCTATTTATTTAATTAATTGTGTTCACCACTGTAATAAAGACCGGTTTTAATGTTTAAATTTAAAAAGTCTAAGCCACAATGTTAAGTATTCACATCCCGACATCAGTAGGGTTAGGGTTAGGGTCCATATAGAGAGAGTTCAGTTGATTCAGAGCAGTTGTGGCTCCCAGATTGAGCCCTGCCATTAATCACATTAACATACAGTATACACATATCTCCTCCAATATATTTAGTGTATTTTACAAAATGCAAAGTTTGTAATCTAAATATCAGCTGAGCGCCTTGCTCAAGAGTTCCAAATAAAAGACTTTTCAGGTCTGTTTTGTATTTCTGCAGATAACTGGCCAAACTCACATTAACCACACTGCAATGCAGCCAAAAGACAAGCTGCTTGTTGAGGCTTGTCTGTTGATTTTTCTGAACTCCCGAAACTCACTCTCCTGCTCTTACTGCAGTTATTCTCTAAAGCTCTTGCAGCTTCACCCTCTAAACGTGCTTTACATGCTCGACTCTTCATCTTTTTTGGCACTGAAACTAGAGAAATAATTTTCCCATGGTAGGAAATCAATACTCTGCGTAAGAAGTATACGAGGCAGGTTGAGAGAGTAGAACACCACACGTTGATGATAAATAAGCATACGCATTTATAGCCGAAATGTGTGTGACAATCAGGCAGACGGCGAGAGGATTAGCAGAGGCGGCTTGTGTCACTGTGCCAATGGTCCACTTCACTTTACTACCAGCTGCACTCTGAAACAACGGCAGCTGATCTGGTCTTGTTGAGTCCAACCAACACCACCGGGTCAATTCTGCTGAGCCGCAGCACTTTGATGAAAGTGTTAGTTTTCTACTTTGAGGCCGGTTATGACACCTAAAACAGGAATGTACAAATTAAAATGAAAGAGAGAAAGACAGGCATTGAGTGTGGTCTGTGGAGGGATAGGAGAGACAAAGAGAGGAAGCTGTGCACTGCCTGTGTGTGTGGTAAATCCCTGAGTCTCCTTCACTGGGTCTTGGGACGGGTTTCATCTCATTTGGCCTCTTACAGAAAAGCTGGAGGAGGCTCACAAGAGGACAAAAGGGGGAGGATTTTCTTTTTAAGAGGACGGAAAGCTCGGGGTCACACACAGCCCCTTAACTCCCCGCTGATATCGGAGATAGGCAGAAAGAGTTTGATCTCACACACAGACACACACTGCAGGGATGAAGTGGTACATACAGCTGTACTGTGACCTTTCTGCATGCTTTGTTGTAACCATTTCAGGAGAGAGGATGCTCTTTCTTTTACCTCCTCTTCAGTTGACTAATATTATATTTTAGGATAAAAGAATAATGGTGGATATTCGACGTGTAAGTAGTTTTGTATTTCTTGTTAAATATTATTAGCTATACTCTCCTTCACAACAGCAGAGTAAGCCATGCGGCAGAGTTTCCCTCAGCATCTTAAAACCGAGCACTTCACAAAAGGACTAAAAGACTGGCTTTGTAATGATCCGCTTTCTTCTTTTCTTCCCTTTTTACTTTTCCGCCATTTCAACAGCAAAGCCCTAAGCCATCTTTTTTTCTTTTCTTTTTTTAAGTACCAACATAAAACTATGCATGAAATCACCATGTTAAATTTATGGCCTGCCATTTCTGACTGACTAGCTCTGATGTTTCCATCGTGACATCCTCTCAGTCCAGACAGTTTGAAAAATAGGTCTCGGCACTGCACAGGCGTGAGACCTTGCAAGACTAAAGTGACAATTTGTTTCACTCCCGGATAGACGCACAGACACAGACTCATGTAAACACATGGCTGTAAACCGCTGTGCATGGCCATGATATTAAAGCAATCGTTTGACATTTTGGGAAATGTGCTCATTTGTTGTCTTACCAAGAATTGGATGAGAGGATCAATAGCACTCTTAGATCTGTCCGGGAAAAACAAAGCAACAGCCTGCAGCCGGTTAGCTTAGCTTAGCATAAAGACAGGAAACGGAAACAGGTTCTGTCCAAATGTAATAAAATCCACTTTATATCTACATTTCTTTATCCGTATAAAAGCTATAATGTGAAAATGACTGTTTGGTTTACACGGTGGGTTGTTTGCCCACCAGAGCACAAACTGAGTTACTGTAGTCGTCTTCATTGTTAACTTGCCTGGCAACCAGTGGAAACGCCTAATTGTACTTTTTACACTTTGGTTATGGCACGGATTAAACAAAAAGGATGAAGTATAACATGTTTATTAGTGAACTTTAAAGACTTTAAAGACTGGAAACAGGGAGGAAATCTGCCCACCAGCACGGTGGGCAGATTTTCTCCTGTTTCCATACTTTACGCTGAGCTAAGCACACCCGATGCTGGCTGTTGCTTCATACTCACTGGTCAGACATGAGAGTGGTATCGATCCTCTGATCTAACTCGGCAAGAGAGCGATTAAGTGTATTTCCCAAAATGCTGAAATGTTCCTAATGCTGTAACATGCTCTCCTTTCCCAGCACTGCACAACACTGTGTATAACTTTGTATTCTGACAAAGTCTTTGTTTTCTTTGATAACGCCTCTCTGTATCTGCACCTCTCTCTTGTCTAGTTTAATTAGCTGCAGCGTATCGACTGCATCTTTTTAACGTACACTGAGCATTTTGTTTGAAGGAGCGGTCTCCGACAGTTAATTGAAGGCATATCCAAAGTGTCGACGCCTGTATTGAAAAATAAAGTACGACAGGATGTTACAAAGTTCTGCGATAAAAGATTTGCTGCTTTCAGTCAGATGAACCCTCAAAGCTCAGGAAGCCCTCATTATATTGTCAGCGACTGATCCCCAATAGGACGCGTATGGTATATATCGGTGTGACATCCAGGATGATGGCTCGGGGAGCTTCTTGGCAGGTACATAAGTGTGGCTCAAGTAATTGGGCTACAGGGGACCTTTTTGAGTGACCAAAGCCGGTTGCGGGCTGGCAAACAAGTTGGTAATGAGAAGCAGCAGAGGCCGACATTGTCACACACGAAGCAATGTCAACTGCTTTTGGTAACACAAAGCGTGCTATCAAGGCGCGCTGTGGAAGAAAGCCTCTCTGATATTTTCTTTTTCAAACTGTGAGTTTACTCCTCGGTTGCAGAGAAGCTGTCACGCTCCAATTAGCCAGAAAATATAAGAGCTAGAAAACAAAAGGGGAACAGCAACATAAAGTTATTTAATAGGCCATTGGGCCACAACAATCTGTACAGAGGCTTCACTGCTAATTGCAGCAGAGACTCTACAAGTGTCAAGGAATCTACTTCAGAGATGCAACAGCATGTTTCGATGAGTTCCCAGAATATGCTATTTAAGGTTTCAATGAAACGTATGTACATGTGATCAAACAGATAAGCAAATGCAGGTACACAGTGAGGGTCGAACTACTTGTGTGAAAAGGTTTTTAAACTCTGATCCTGATGCATCTCTTTCCGACTTGTCTCACAAAAAGATATTACTAGCTTCGGTTGATAATCTTTTCTGTGTGGAGTCTTCTCTCCTCCCCGTGCTGCTGCAGGGCTCCTCGGCGTGCTCTGATGTCCTCTGACACTAAAGTCAGGTTGATTTTAAATTTGAAATCGCCTGTTTTTCGGAATCGACTGGTGGCCTGCACGGGTGTTTCTCAGCCTTCCTCCTACCCTCACCCCACTGTCCTCTCCACGACCCTGAAAGCGATTCACCAGGCCGAGTGAATGAACAAATCTGTTCCATAACCATGGGCGACAGTAAATTTAGGTGACAGAGATTGCCATGGAATGTAGCACTGATGATTGGTTGGTGCTTTGTTCAGCCTCCCATGCAATAAATAACTGCTGTCCTGCCTCCCGTTCAGCTGAGGCTATTTCTATGGACTTTACAAGTCTGGTGACACACCACCTAATTAGCCTTGAGTGCAATAGTAGCACAGTCCTACTTATTTATTCATGGGATATGGTTTACATAATCCGCATGCTAATGTAATCATTTGGTGTCCATTTGTGCCTTGTGGATAGTCTTCCTGGATGGGAAAAAAAAACCTCCCATCAGTATTGAAATAGACTGTAGCTTCACCACAGGAGCAGACTCTGCACTCAGAATGGCCTTGTTACATTTGCATTGACGCTGCCCACTGAGGGAACTCAAACCACTCCAGGAGGTTACCCAACCCATCGCTTCCATCCACTATTTACATGGCTGCTTTCTTCATTTCAGCTGTAGCCGGTCCATACATCAAGAGCCTCCAAATAATAACTTGTTAGTAGAAGCTGCAGTTACTCATAGAGGATTAAATAAATACCACCACAGAGCCTCATCAATCATTTACCTTTCCCTGGATTGCACCATGGTCTTTTGGGGTTTTCGTTCAAAAATGAGAAATACACCCTTTTAGTGAAATGTGCTGCAGCCTCGTACAGAGATAGATCATAAAAACACAGACTGGATACTCTGCATCTCATGAATCGTGAGCAAGGGATGCCCGTGTGCCTAGTGGAATAAAGCTTTTTATGTACAAGTTGCAGCCACACTCATTATGTGTATATACACATCTTGTTGCTACGCTGGAAGACAGGTAAGAATGCGTTTGATAAAGGATTGGAACTGAGCGAAACATTTCTCTGCTCACTTTCCAGGCTTTACCCACAACAAAAGCCAAATACTACTTCGAAAAGCATTTCACAATGCAACGTCGTTAACTCAACGCACGTTTACCATCCATCCATCGTCTACCGCTTATCCTAAAACATGTTATCTTTATGCCTTTTTCTTTCTTTCTTTTTTCAGGCACCACGCGGATTCCTCGAGACGGGGAGGTGCCAGGAGTGGACTACAACTTTATCAGTGGCGGAGACTTCAGGATCCTGGAGGAGAGTGGACTTTTACTGGAGAGTGGGACCTATGATGGTAGGTATCATGAGATTATGGGAAACCTGCATGCATTCCTGAACATGATTCACACTGACTGCTCTCTATAATGCAGTGAGTGTAAACTCGATATTCACAGTCATTATGACTTGCAGCCTTAGTGAAATGTGACAAGCGGGACGAAATGTATTGATCAGTGAAACATGATTAAAGACTGGCTAGAAGTGACAGTCAGATTAGCAGCGATATTCACAGCCCTTCAGATGAACTCCGCTGTTCTGTTCCTCCACACTGTGTATCGAATGGAGCCGCTGTAGTATGCAAACATTATATTTAACTATAAATGGAACTTCTGTGGAAATCAGGACAAGGGTGTATCTTTTTTTGTCAGCGGGGATTAAAATACACCTTACATTTACCAAAGAGTAAACGCCACTCAGCCTTTTAGACCCAGATGTAAGGCAAGCACACATTCTGTGCCTCTGTGTGTCTATGTGTCTGTGCCGGCAAGTCTCGGCCCGTTCTTGACAATATACCGTGGATAGCCACACAATAGAGTCTGAGCATGCAAGCAGCTGGAGCACCTGATTGTGACCTTTATGTAAACCTGTCCAATAAACCAACCTCCTCCTTTTCCCGCCCTCTGTCCTCGCACAGCCAGTAAGCCTTTGTTCATCACAAGCATGCAAAACTTGAATGATCTGAAAGAGCTTTTAAAGTACCCCCCCTTCTCTACTCTTGTCACTCTTAAAAACAACTTTTATACAATTTATGTTCATATAAACTGCATCTGGCTGCGTGTCAGTGGCGACTGATATTTTACAACAAGTAGACGAGCCCAGTCATGTTCTTTCCACTAAGAAGTTTACGCAAGGAGGGATATTTGAGCTAAATGGCAAAGTATTTACCATGTCTAACACCTTTTAAACCACAATGGAGAATAAGCACTTGCCCTGCATTGAAAGGTCTTGGAAAGTCAGACAGTTGCAGTGTATTTGTGTCATGAGGGGATTGGAACGGAGGATTTCTCTCACATTGCGCAATGATTATAGCAATAACATGGTAATCTTCCTCTCTTTTTAAGCTCATTCTTTCTTACTGCAAATCCAGGCTGCTGTAAAATGGGAGTGGATTTTTCTAAATACTTTAGGGACAACCTCTGGTCTCGTGAATGGACGCTCTCTGCACCGTTCACTCGTTCCCATTCAGCCGCGTCTCGTGCTTCCTATAGGATGGAGAATTAAAAGATAAAGTCAATTCCTCATCCAGTGAGAAAGCGCCTTAAGTCTGAGAGTAGCTTTCTCTGCGTGTGCACAAGTGTGTTTGTAGAAGTTTGTGAGTGTGGATGGGGAAGTGCTTATTCTAATGTGTGATGGGCCTGTTGAGGGAGGTTCTTCCAACAGTCTCTGATCCCTATGATAAGGCTTCAGTCCCCCTTCCCACCTCTTGTCCTTGAAGCATAGGCAGCAATGACATTAAACACGTACGTGTGCACACACACACACAGACGCAAAACCCGTCTTTCCTTGTGTCTGGATAGATCATCTAAGAAGTGAAAGATCAGGTTTCAGAAGCTGCCAAGTTGCCCACGAGCTGTCTTTCATCTGTGAGCTGAGGCCATGAGGGATTTACACCTTCATATAGCGGTTGACTGTGGGTAGAGAGGGAGAAATGGAGAGCAAACTGAGGAAGAGCGTAAAATATATAGGAGAGAGAGTTGATACAGAGGCATGGTGAGCCCCTCCGCTCCCAATCTAAACCTCCCGTTGCAGTGGAAGCCGAACTGCCTTGGCTTGGATGTGTGGATTAGCCTCTCAAAAGTTGGAAGGTTTGGCTATCCCCGAGAGAGAACTGAACACTATGATGGTGACTTTCCCCGTCCCCCCTCCTCTCTTCCTCTAAAACCCAGTCGGCACAAGTGCTGCATGGCCACTGTGGCAGAGAGCGTTGATCTCTCAGCAGCACAGTGAACTCAAAGAGGAGCTGGCAGTAATTGGATCGAGGAATGGGATTTACTCCATTTGGTTGTGATTGAAGCGCAGTCTTTCTCTTTCTTTGTAAAGAAGAAAGGTCATACATCCTCTTCTATGGGTCACATTGGTGTGAAGAGCTCACAAATTCAGTTTGTAAGCCAACAGTAAGTGAGTTGTACTCAAGGTACTGAACTAATGGGATTCTTAGCTAATCGTAATGGTCTCACTAATAGTCCCAAATGACCTGCCTGAATGCTCATTATGTTAATGGTCATGGTTGGTTCATGTATAACGTTGTTCCTCTACCTAGAAAATATTTTATGAGGGTCATTTAACGCATTTTACACATAATTTCAAGTTAAACACCCTGTTCTCCACTCTTATCAATCATCCTGCCATCCATGACCATGTAAATCCCCCACATCCTCTCAAGAAGGCTGATCAGAGGTCAGGACACAACTCGCATGCATACTAGCCAGGATGAGACTGTTTCTGAGGGTCCTGGCTGCTCTATGATTGTTGGGTACATGCTGGCTGCTCCTTGTTGGTCCGGAGGGTCCCAGGGTGCCTGCCAAGCAGACCCATCAGCAATCTGTGCCAGGCGCTGAGAGCAAGTCTTTTCTGGGCTCTTGGTCCCTCCTCAGGCTCGGCGCCTCTAAAGGTTCAGGTTGGGTCAATCTCTCAGAGCAGAGCAGCTGGACAAGAACTGAATAGTCCGCTGCAGTGCAAGACTGGAGGGAAATGAAATTCTGCACAAAGAGGGTTTTTTCTCTTGTAAAGGACATATCTAATCTGCTATCAGGGAATGCAACATTCTGCCAAATCGAGATCCACGTCAAATCAGTTGTTTTGGGATCCCCATTGTGATAAAGAGACAGATTTTAACGAGGAAGGAAAACAGACCTGGGGATGAAATTGGATGTGAGCTGGGGAGTACAGAACTCGTACATTAGTAGCAAGTATACAGGGTGGATATATGACTGTGTGGCTGTCTGTTCATGATTTGGGCAAGATGAAAGTATGCTCTTGACCTTGTGCAGCTTATGCATAGTGCCCTTGACAACAAGAGTCTTTTCATTACTGGCAGCTGATTCCACCACCATGAAATTGCCTGCACGTACTTTGAAAGAGGAGGCTCGCTCTGCCTGGCTCATCAACCCTGTGACACGAGGATCACAAGTAACGTCGGACAAGCTCCCCTGCTCATCAGCTTATGAGGCTTCCCTCCATTTATAATGGCAAATGGTGCCACAAATCTTCACTGACGCGCTGCTTTCAACGCACCTCTATATCAGCCACACACATTTATCAGGGGCCAAGAGACATGTTTGTATGTAATTAATCACAGACGTAGCGTCTGGCAGATGAATGTCATGCGGCAGCAGACAGGCGGGGATTAGCCAGCAGACCCAATCTCTCCTTGCTATCGTGGTGCCACCCCTGTTAATGAAGCCATCTTTGACAAATGCGGATGAGTGTCGCTTAGTAAACACAGAGAGTCGAGCGACAAGGAGGAGGAGCAGGCTTTCATCCAGCCTCCTTCTCCTCTTCAACCTTCCCCCTGATTTGAGGAAGATGAGCATCGCTGCATTAACCCAGTTTACTGTGTGTATTATAGTTGGTACGCCTGAGGAGATGAGGCCCTACTCAAAGATGGGCTCACTTATCAAAAAGGCTGTTGTGGTGTTACTGCATTGTGCTGTAAAGCTGCTGGAATGACTGTGATGTGCTCCTCAGAGCCCTCTGTTCTTCCTGGCATGCACACAGTTGTCAGCTTTGTACCAAGCTATAAAAAGATCTGTGGATAAATGTTGCTCTTACAGTACAGCATTTGTGATGTCAGCATGTTCATGCTTAAGTACATCAAAGGTTCATAATACCAAGGTCCAACTGAAAATAAGATGGAGTTTATGGAGGCTAATTAAATAGCTGAAAACGTCCCAGCGGTTTTTCTCCCTATTCTTTAATTAATCTAATTATAAATCACAGACTCAATCTGGTGATCACTTACACTAAGAAGCGAATGCATATTTGACATGCCAAACGGATTGCCCAAAAATTAATTCGATTTTATTGCATAAACATATCTGATAGAGCAGCATTTAGCAAACAAATAATCATTATAAATGTCAGGGATATAAATTAGCATACACATTATTTATAATCCTAATGGAGGTTGAATAATTACTTATTCTACGCCTAAATTGAGTTCCACATACTGCTCACCAGCCATACACAGATGGATCACCCCATGAGCTAAATGAGCAAATAATTGAACAAAGTTTTTCCCTCTATCCCCTCTCTTTACGGAGCACCGTTATCCCACTGAATATTTATAATCCGTAACGCAAGGTTTTTCTTCATTAGGAAAAAAAAAAGCAAGCTGAGAGATGGATAATTGTTGTATTCAATGATCAGTGTAATTAGTTGCTGGCAATTTCCAAGTGAAGCGATGTTAATGTTAGACGAGTCATGACCGCCCTGTGGTGAAGTTATCGAGGGAAAACAAAGCAGGAGGTTAGGGAGACGTGAAAATCATACAGAGGGAGCCGACCTAGGAAACTTGAAAATCGTCCACCTTGAGTGCTGGTGTGTGACATTTAGGGAATTGAACCTGATTTAACTCTGATGAATTGGAGTGATGTTAGACGTGGTGGATGATATCTCTGCCTGTGTCTCCTTCTCTCACTTAACACTACTGTACTGAATAGCACTAAATCTTTATGTTCAAGAGGCTGATAACTGCTTATTTTTTGCCATTTTTGGATGAAGAATTGCAATGAATGGTAAATTAACTGTTTTTATGTTGCGCTTTTCCAATCTGTACGATCACTCAAAGTGCTTTACAACACGTCACCATTCACCCATTCACACACATTCATACAGAGTCAGAGGCTACCATACAAGGTGCACATCAGTCACGTCAGTAGTGATAACCATTCACACACACTCACACACACACCGTTGGTCGTTGGGGTTCAGTATCTTGCCCGAGGACACTTCGACATGCTGACTGCAGGGGCTGGGGATCGAACCTCTGACCTTACTGGTGGACGACCACTGTACCTCCTGAGCCACAGCCGAATCGATTATCAAAATAGTTGCAGATAATTTTTCTGTCGATCAACAAAGCGATCAGTCAACTAATAGTTGCAGTGATAATGTTGGTCTTTTCTGTGGCTCCTAATCTGTATATTTCATTTTCACAGTCTTCATTCTCCTCTTCCTCTCTCTGCTCCTACCATCATTTACTCTATCAGGTAACTACTATGGGACCCCGAAGCCTCCAGCTGAGCCCAACCTGGTGCAGCCTGACCTGGTGGATCAGGTGCTGTTTGATGAAGACTACGGTGGCGAGGTCCCCAGGAAACGCACCACCTCAGTTAGCAAGATGGACAGGAAGGACAGCGCAGTCCCTGAGGAGGAAGATGATGACGAGAGGCCCCCGCTGGTCAATGGATTGCCAGGTCAGTAAATGTCAAAGCACAGAATATGTTAATGTTATCTTTTGGAGATTCTGCTGTACTCTGCCCGTTGTATGTGGAATTGCCACATTAGGTCACTGTCTCCTGTAATTACTCCTAATTAGGTTTCAGGGGATGAAGGACTGTTTGTATTACAGAACATATTACTGTAACTTACCACTGATATCAAGCAATGCAGATTTTATTCCATTTTATTTAGTTTGTCCAGGTTTTTAAATATCTTTCTCTGACATTTCTGCCACCACCACAATACGACGGAGGTGTGTAGATTTAGTTTGTGGGACCATCAGTAGAGAGGATCCAACATTTTGGACCTGATTTGAAACAAAAACCCACCTGAAGCCGATTTAACAGTCAGAACCAGTCCCAAGGATAACTACCACAGACCTCTGCCAAGGCCGTTTCCATTAAAGAAAAATAATATGTGTATCCGCCCCATGATTCAGATGTGCTCCTTTAATGTGTTCCTTCTTGGCCCATCCTTCACCTTTCATGAAAATCAGGCCATTCGTTTTGTCTGTAATCCTGCCGACAAACGGATCAAGAAACAAACCGAAGCAAAGACATACTGTAACCTCGCAGGCGTTTTGGATCCAATCCGAATGCAGTTGACTTCAACAGACCCAGATAGACAGAAAACAAAGACTCTGACTCTTTTCTTCATTTGGATCCACTCAAATTTGAGACATATCGGCACACAGACCTGCGGCAACAGAACTTGACCCTCTCTAACTCAAGTGGATTCAATATAATTAGCCAACGGCCCGACATATGTAAGTATCCGTTACAAGGAATCAAACCACTAAGACCTCTAGATCACAGCTTTGACAAATTATAAAACAGAAACACTGCTATCCCTCATTTTGGATAGAGACAAAACGATCAATCGATTAGTCGTCAACAATTTTGAGAATCAGTTTCCTGTTTTTTATTTTTCAAGCAAAGCGGCAGTAATGGGATGGTTCCAGCTTCTTAAATGTCACGATTGAGTTGCCATTTGTTTTGTCTTTGCATTACGGTAAACTACTTTCAAGGTGCATAGAGAAGTAAAAACAAAAAGTCTGAAGAGGTTAAAACTTCAGCAGCTTTACAAAAGGTCTGACTATAAAGTTGTGTTGCTGGAGTTTTGACCTCGTCATGTCAGATAAAATTAAACATTTGTAAAAGGCATCTTTGAATCTGGGAACTTGTTTTATGGTTTCATGATGTTTTATCGACTTCTTGATTAATTCATAAATCTACAAAATAGTCAAACTCGTATCTCAAAACAAATAAAACTAAAACTATCTGCATGAACAAACCATTTATTACTGATCTGCTACTAAACTGCATGCAGTGACTAAACATAGTTGACAAGCTGTCTCCAAAGTGACAGTGATAGTATTTACACACATATTCAAATGTGCTGCTGGCTACACTGTTGGTAAATCTTCCGCTGGCAATGCTGTTACCGTTCCCCTCTAACACGCTGTACCACAGGTCACCTTGAGAAAGTGTCATCCAGAGAGCGGGACACTGTGCATGTGATCACTCGGCTCCTCCGCTCTCTAAGGAACAAATCTGTCCTTAATGCTCACTAGGAAAACAGCCTCGCAACAGAAATGGGTTACATGCTGTGCACCGTACCTGTGTTTTCATAGTGAGAGAACTGGGGTTAACGCTGAAGCAAATCCAAGCTAAAAATGGTATTTCTTTCTCTCTCCAGAATGAAACATTGTTTTGACAGTCACGGCTCAAACACTGCTTGCTCAGCTGTACAAAGGATTCACAGAAATCCAAAGTCTGTTTATCCAACCGCTCTGTCATATTGAAATCAAACAGAAAACGATGCCCAGACATCCAGGAGTTCTTTTTATGGAAAGAAACCAGTCACAAATGACTGCTCCGCTACAGCCCACAGCTGTGGCAGAGCAGTCTCTGACCAGCCATACATGGGCAGAGTTATGGTCGAATAAAAAAAAATAAAAAAAAGAGGTTAATGGAAAATGTGAGCTCTAAGTCTCTAAACTCTTCGCTGCAGCTTTCCCCCATCTTCGCTCAGACTGTCCTTATCACTCACCCCCCACCCTCCTCTCCTGACTCTCTCGTTGAGTGGGCCCTCACCCTGCTGTGAACTTCACAACCTCACCTCTGCTTCCGGCTCTGCCCTCAGGCAGCTTCAAGTGTTTACATGGCTCTTTGAAAACATTCCCTTTGTGTTTGTGCATCTACATACAAAGTACAAATGTGTGTTTTTGATCAGTACTGTAAGAGTTTTAGACGCTGCAAACAACTGCGGTGGTGATGCGGCTGAAGGGGCTCTGTGTTTGCATGTATTCGATCTAAAATTCAGGTGGAAGGATCCTTGGATGACACATCGCCCTGACATCTTTAGGCTTCATCCTCTGTTGTGAGGTTAGCGCCACATAAAAAGAAAGGGATGAAAAGCACTTGTGTTTCATCTCTTTATAAGCATCTTCTGAGGGAAGGTGTGAAATGCTAAATGAATAAAGGTGGGCCTCTGTTGTATGTTTCATGTTCATAGTAGAGCAGTCTCTCATTAATGTGTTTCTACTAATGCAGTAGTAGCGGAAGAGCAACAGTGAAGTATTATCATACAGAAACCCCCTTGGGCTCAAATGGCCCTTTGTAATGTGAATCCCTGCCTCTATCATTGAAGCCCACAGGGAATGCACACATACACATGTGCATAAACATGAACACTGTGTGCACATGCAAATGCAAAACAGCCCTTTGGCGAACACACTCCCCGTAACTCGCATGCAAATCCTATGAGCGACACGAGCTCGCAGCAAAACATGTGAGCAGAGGTGTTCCTGCACGCTTAACCATTCACTCCTGTCCTCTCTCTCTCTCTCTCTCTCTCTCTCTCTCTCTCTCTCTCTCTCTCTCTCTCTCCCTACAGAGCTCAAAGAGGGGGCAGACTGGAGGAAAGCAGTGCCCAGCTACACCCAGTCCAGCAGCAGCATGGACTTCCGTACATGGAGCTCTCTTCCCCGCGATGACAGCCTGGAGCCTTTGCCCCTTAACTGGGAGATGGCTTACACTGAGACCGGCATGGTCTACTTCATCGAGTAAGTGAAAGACACAACCCACGGGGTCACGAGACCAATTAGTCAGCTGACTCATCATTTATGAGCGTCAATTGTAATGTTTTTAGTGTGTCATTTATTTATTTCATGGGATTTAACAAGTAGTTTCCATCCTCAGTTCACAACCTTTCTGTATCCTATGTTATTATAAGCTGTGTGGGTTTTGGGAATGTTTTATTGCATTATACAGAGAGAGATTTCTGTTATATAGTCCACCCTCACTGATATAAATGGGTTGGACAAAATAATAGAAACACCTGTCGGTATAATGCAATCCAATGCCACCGCATCCTCCAAAATAATAAAGTTGAATTAACATCTCTTTAAAACAGTTGTAACCTTTATTGATGTAGAATGTATTGCAGGGAAGTTTATTTTTAGACTGTATTAGTTTTAGCTACGATACAGTAGGTTTTTCCTAACAAACAGGCAACTGAGAGAGAAGTACATGTCTGGCAATATTTCATATTTTTCTTATTGCAAACAAATGGCATTAAAAGATCTCAACATTTAATTGATTCTTTGAACAAGAAACCTGTTTAAATGTTGCCAAAAAACCTTATTAAAAACACATCAACGAGCCTCAACATCGCACCGGGTGCGTAGTTTCTTCATTACCATAAACATGGCAGCCGTAAATACACTGGCCTGCTGCCATAAATACATTAGCTGAGTATTATCCTGGGTTTGTGATCTGCACGTGATATCATTCACTCATCCCTGAGTGATAGAAAACAGCAGGTCAACAACAACATGTTTAATCACGAGGGAAAGAAAGAGTAAATTGGGTAAAATATACACGTGCTGATCCTCCCATAATAAATTGACTGACATTCTAGGTTTATTGCGTAAATAAAGCTCAGAGCTTCAGTGTAAATGTACTCCGATTGATGCCACAGTCGTTTCAAGTGTACCTAACATTAAGACTAAACCGATCAATGCTTTGATTTGAGAACAATCGGTAAACGAGACTCTCTCAGAGGTCTGTGTGTGTGTGTGTGTGTGTGTGTGTGTACATACAGTACAGTACTTGCAAACATGTGTGCACGTGCAAGCCTGGGTTTTTCTTTATATTTGGCTCTAAGCCACTTGTCTCTAAAGATATCAGAAGACCATTGTGATTTTCCTCCCGATTACACACCCCAGTTGTTTAACACATCTGAGGATGAACAAGTCCGTCAGGTTTCCCATTCAAGGGTTTTTTTCTCCCCTCTGAAATGGCCACCTAACCATAAACACGGTAATGTGACAGCTGAGCGTAAACCGATGGATCAGATGTTTCCTACTGAATGCAAGGAAGCATATTAGTCGTGGCACCTTCTTTTATTGGTGCCTCAGCAGCCGTTTCTCTCCTGGCACAGGTCTTTATAGTTGATATTTACTGGCTGCTCTTGTGCTCCACAGTCACAACACCAAGACGACCACGTGGTTGGATCCCCGCTTGGCGAAGAAGGCGAAGCCCCCTGAGAAGTGTGAGGATGGAGGTATGTAGTCTGTACTCCTCAGCGGGTGTACTCAAGCATACAGTCTTTCCATTAACTACGGCACATGTATTTACACAAGGGCATATCTCTATTGTGTATGCCCCACGCTACATGATCCAGCACTTCACACATTTAATTAAATAACCAACCAGGCTAAAATAAGACTCTATAACTTGTCTTTGAATTGACATGTCGTCTAAGAGTAACCCCTCAGCTTCGTGGCCTAATTTACGTCGAGCTGTGGTCTACTTCCAGACGTGCCTTTGTATCCCCAGGATGCTAATGTGGGCTTAAGTGCAGGCAGAGACAGAGAGTGGCCACGGCTGAAAGAGTGGGACCTTCCAGCCAGGTTTTAATGGATTTGTACAGGCGGACAGAACGCTAGTTGGTGTGTTGCTTCTGAAAAGCTACTCCAAAGCTCTCTCTTGCGTGAAGAGCTCTTTTCTCGCCCTCTGCCTGATATGCTCATCAGGGCATGACGTACATCAGTCGTTCCAGCCGGCCCTGTTTGTTGAAACCACAGAAATGTTTCACTAAATCATTGTAGGCTATTTTCATGGCTCCTTTCTTATGCTAAACGTCCCAGTCAGGGGGGGGGAAAGAAATACACTGGTAGCTACTTGCTGTACCTCGCCACAATGTTGAATGGGTTACATCTCCCGGATGATTGCCTGCTGAACATTCTGCGTGCTCTTCCTCCTCTTCCCTTCTGTCATCTTTATGTATTCGCATCTTTTCCATGGGCTCACTGTTTTCTTTTTTGCAGAGTTACCTTACGGCTGGGAGGAAATTGACGATCCACAGTACGGCACATACTATGTTGAGTAAGTTTTATTGATTTATTGATGCATGTCATTTCCAAGCACTCCAGCGGCCCCAGCTGTTCCTCGCAGATGCACGTAACACACAAATGCATTTGACCAGAAGGAGCAGAAAGCATATTACACTGCTTAGTGTACATTAGCAGTGGACCGGCATAAATCAATACTTTCTAATAACAAATGGATACAGCACACGGCTCGTTTTTTCCGTCTCCGGCGAGGAACGATTGAAGTTTCTGATCAAGGTTTTCTTATTGTTTACCAGTGGGTGGCAAAATGAAACTCTGCGGGTGACATTGCAGTGACCTATATGTGAACTGATTGTGCTCTGCCGATGTGTGTGCACAATGCGAGTCTGTGTAAATCTATCTCTGCATATTGTTTGTGTATTTGTCTGGATGCAAAATGTGTTTTCTGTACTCACCGCCCCAGCAGGAAATCACGGCCATTGTAACAGCAGTAGAGAGAAGTGGGGGAGACTTTCAACTAGAATGCATGGAGGGAGGAGGGAGGGGGGGGGGGCTGGAAGGAGAGGTAGCAATCTGTTGTGATGAAAAGAAAATGGGAACTTGTGTATTGCTTTATTGCTCACACTGCAGAAAGATCCCTCATAGACAGAAGAAGTGACACGGGAGGGAAGCTCTCACTGTTTGGGAGAGTTTATGGCATATAGATGGAGCTTATAGCTGCCAGTGTTTTAGCTTGAAATGAGCTCACTGTGATACAATGACTGTGGTTTGTATGCCAGAGGGACAACAGGCTGTTTACCTTTTTGTAGATTAACAGGATGTCGCTGGCAGTAAAGGGGTTTCATTCCGACAATATACAAATGCTAAAAGCCATAGTAGTTTCCCCACATAAAGAGGAGGCAAGCCAGCCTTTTATTTTTATATGTGTGCTGTGTTTATGAATGTATTTATAATGGTGCCACTATAGCATCCCTGTATTAGAAAATCATGGTTCCTTTTTATAGGGAAGGTGCATACATAATTAATTGCAGAAAAGTGGCGCAGTAAGCTCAAAAAGTCAGGTGCATGTGTGTGTGTGTGTGTGTGTGTGTGTGTGTGTGTGTGTGTGTGTGTGTGTGTAAGTCTCTTCTCTTAAATCTGAGCCTGTTTATGTTGCAGCCACATCAACCAGAAAACCCAGTTTGAGAACCCTGTGCTGGAGGCAAAGAAGAAGCTGAGCCAGGAGACAGCTGTGATCCAACAAGCCGCAGCAGCCCCTTCCCAAGGTAACAACAGCACTACAAAACCTGTCCCGCACTTCAACTTTTCAACTCCATTTGGATAGTTATGAGAGGAGAAGAAGAAAAATGCCAGCATTTCATAACTGCAGAGGAGTTGAGTTAAGGACACACAGAATTAGATTTTGCCCACATGATCCAATACATGGGACGGTGACCTTTTAATGACGTCACAAGATATCACATTGCACCCTGCCTGGTGGGTTTTGACGGCCTCGGGTTTATAAGACATGCAAGCACACGTATAATTATAATCACTTCCACCAGCTGTATGACTTTGACACTCGTCATTGTCTGTCTGGGTAAAAACAAACGGCGCAAGAAATTGCAGTAAAACTAAAGTCATCTTAAATGTCCTTTAATCTTTATTGTCCTATTCTTTTTTTTTTTTTTAACACTATTATGTATGATATTACAGAACAGCAGGCGTAGTTTTTTGGCTTCATTGGAGCCGTGTAACATTTATTCTTTTTCTGTACTCTCTTTAAATCACTCGGACATGAGCATAAGCTAATTGTCCAAAATTGAAATGTAGTTTAATTACTTCAGCTTATGCTCTGTGCCGAGGCCAACCCTTTCACCTCCGTCAGTGTGCTGTGATGCATTTGTTTTCTGGGGAATAGAAAGCAGTGAGAATGTCACTGTTTCATACAAGGTCAGCTGAACATGTCAACCATGAAGTCGTCTCAAACAGTAATATGTTGTCAAAATGAGCCTGGTTGGTTCCTGTAACGGAGGTTTCTGTCGGCGCTGCAGTAATGGTCTGTTCTTTACGTTGACAAGCCATTTTTTTTTTTGTCCTCCCGCAATAAACATTATGAATTAAGTATGTTTTCATTACAATGGATGTATAATAGATTACAGTGCTGCAGCGGTGGAGATAGACGGGCCCGTAGCGCTGGCAGGGTTTCAGGGAGCGCGAGAGGGAATGCAGGGGAGGAGGCCGGCTTTTAGCGGCGCATGTGGCAACAGCTGGTGGAACAGCACGTCAGAGGAGGCCAAGCGTAATAAGACATTTGTCTGCTCAGGTGTGTGGGGACTGTGGAAACCGCCATCTCGCCCCTGATTACCGATTACACAACCGAGCTGTGCTGTCAGTGTGTTGCTATGATGCAACCAAAGCCTCAGTCGACGGTTACACCTCAGGCTAGAATTCACATTTTTATAGTTTTCCAATGTGGATTCGCAGGGAGTGAAAAAAAGAAAGAAAATGTGTGTATATACACTATGTATATATATTATATATATTATATATATTTTTTTTTTTACCATATTGGAAAAACAAACAAGTTTACCATTATAGTGTTTTCTTTCCAAAATCCCCTTTTTCAACGCGTTTCCTCAAGTGTCATTTCTACTTATATATTTGTATACTGTGATGTGTGTCTGCTGGCTAACTTACCAGGCTTTGTGCCCACGTGTTGCTTTGTTCCGATAGCTTGTATACGCGATATTTCCCTGTTAGTTGGCCTTGCATTGACAGCCGTTGTAGCTCTATTGATGTGGTAAGAAAGATGTCTTCCCAATTATGCTGAATAATGTCGCTGGAGATTTCCAACGCAATTGAGTCACACACACACACACACACACACGAGGAATCAAAAAAGATGGCCGTTTGATGCGGTGGATCTGATGGTTTTGTCTGCCTCTGGCTTTCAAAGTCTGCCCGCCAACATTGGCACAGAGACCTTCCTTGGACTCTCCCACACAAGCACAGGCTCGCACACGCCGCTCTCGCTTCTTCTTCCCGTTTCATTCTCTCTGTTCACACACACACACACGTGCAGTATAATGGTTATCTTAGCACTCACTAGCGGGAAGAAGAAAAAAGAAACATCTCCCTTTTTTGAGTTTCTTTCGAGCAATTTGAATGTGATTATGTAAATTAGCTTCGCTTGATCCACGCGACAGTCTGTACATCTGGAGTCCACGTCGACTGTGATAAGCTACGCTCACTCGCAGTCGTTCGAGTCGACGCCGGATGTTTATGACTGCTGAACCATTTGATCGTATGACAGTACCTGCATTTGAATTCCTCACACACGCCTCTGTTTTTAAAACTGAAGGAAATGAGAAGAGAAATGTGCAGTTGTTACTTTCCAGTCAATCTAGGCACATTGTCACCGTCCAATCACCACGTGCAACAGCGAGAGATAGAGAGGTAGAATTGGAAGAAGATGTGCAGTTTTTAGATTCACACACACAGAGCAGTCATTTCCCGGTGAGGCGCACGTATGCAGTGATGCAGTCTTCTCAAATCCAATTTCATCTGCAGATCTCAACAGTCACATAAAATTGGCAAGTGTAGATTTAGCCAAAGGGTTCCTTTTGTATGCATGATTCATAACCTTTGACCTGTGTCGCATGCTTTTCACCCGTTTACTCTGTCGAACCCCCACGGGTGACATTCTATCATTTTCTTATTCTATCAATAAAAGTCTCTATCACATTGCTTTAATATAATACGATAATTAATAAGATATACACAATATATAAATAAATAAAGAGGTAAAAGGTGTTGCACAGTACAGTGTTAGTACTGTGAAATATTGCACAAATAAGGCAGACAACAAACAAAGTGCACCACGCATAGTTCAAGTGTTGATGCAGTTCATTAATCTTTGGAGATAAGAAACTGGTATCTTCTTTAAATAATAAATAATGATATTTCTGGCATCCCGGAGACAGACGGCCACATCGCATTCTCTCAATATACTGCACAGCTGCAGGAATGTGCATCATTTATCACCAGCCGGCTCCCGTTTTAGTGTTTTTGAGTCTAAGCTATAACGCAGTTAAGGCCAGAGACCATCAGGCAGCAAGGGAAAAATGGTGTGTCTATGATCTAAAGTGCTGATACCGCAGTAATGCCAGATAGGAAAGCTGCTCAGTTTAATTCAGTGTGACCCTGACAGTTGGTTATCTGGACTGTAGCGTATGCCACAGCCAAGCTGCTGGTCTGTATTGATGTTGCCACTGACCATAAGTTGTTCCTTAAACAAGTTTATAAAAAGTCCACGGTGACAAACACTGACTGCAGTGGGAAGGGGATATGAGAGGATGTACAGCACCGCTCTGCTCCATAGTTTAATAAGTGGTGGAAGCACCAAACAGTTCATTAGCATCTAAAGCTAACATTTCTTTCCTTGTATCTGTCTGTTTGCGCTCCTCTCTGCGGGGTCGCACAAAAAGGTCTGTGTTGATGGGTTTATCTAGTTTAGGCATGTACATCATGCACTAATTACTACGTTGATCATCAGCACATAATGGGTGTCATCGACGTTCAACGCAAACATGGATGTTGCTGTCTTTCTAATCTAGAGGGATATGAATTTATTAATACGTGTTGATGCCGCGTTTGATGTCGAGCTCTGTTTGTAGATGTAACTTGTTTGATAGAGCTCGTCATTCACTCACGCTCTCTTCTCACACAGAACTTATAAAACTTACACACACATATGTTGACATGTGCATTTTGTTAGCAGGTAAGGGAGGTGCGTTTGACTTCACTTCAGACCCCAGCGAACTGAAGGGTGAGATGTACCACACTGCCCTGAAGAAGAGCGCCCAGGGGTTTGGATTCACCATCATCGGAGGTGACCGCACGGATGAGTTTCTGCAGGTTAAAAACGTGCTGGAAGACGGCCCCGCTGCCAACGACAACAAGATGGCGTCCGGTGAGCTTTGCGGATGTACACGCACTACGTAAAGGGGTATTCCGGGAAGATCTACGAGTATATAGCTCCTAATTTCTGTGATATTGTTTTACAGCTAACTGCTACCATGATGCACCTGGATGTATTACTGCCTTTGTGGTGTTCACTTAACCTAACACTGTCCCTTGTGTTCAACAAAGCAATAACACCAACTCGAGCTCTGTCGAGGGTCTAGGTTTATAGCAGACAGTCTGATTATTGTGGGTGTGAAGCCATGTAACGCTTTTGTTGTTTAGTTTCTGATCTTGCCTTTGCCTTGCGGCAGCCTACATAAACCAACAGCTGTCAGCTCTGTGTGTGTGTGTGTGTGTGTGTGTGTGTGTGTGTGTGTGTGTGTGTGTGTGTGTGTGTGATGGAAATCTACACCCCGTCTCCCTTCCGTGTAGTTGTGGCAGAGATTGCTGTTCTGGTCTGCTCAACAATGGAGTGTATGAAGGAGGGACAGGAATAAAGTACGAATGAATGGTAGACTGAAGATAAAAGGAAAGGGAGGAGGTACAGGGAGCTGCCAAAATGAAAAATGTGAGAGAGCAGTGAAGAGGAAAAGGGACATTTTAGAAGAAAGATCCGACCGACAAAAGGAAGGAATAAGTGCTTTGCAAAGAAACGTGATGTCTAGATGAAATATCAGAAGAGACTCCCCTGGTCACTTTCTTTCTTTTCTCCCTCTCTTTTAGGAGATGTGATTGTTGAGATTAACGGCATGTCTGTGCTGGGGAAAACCCATCCAGAGGTGGTGCAGATGTTTCAATCCATTCTCATCAACCAGTATGTGGACATGGTTCTTTGCCGTGGCTACCCGCTTCCTCCAGATGTGGATTTAAACAGCGACGATCCTCTTCCGCCTCCTCCCCTCCCGCCGGCCACCCAGCCCCAGCCGGCCCTGCATGGTGGAGAGGTGGTGACAGCTGTGCCCCTCATCAACGGGCAGCCGCTGCTCGTCAAAGGCGACGTCCTTCACGGCTCCTCACAGGAGCTCCACTATGTCACTACAGATGCCAGCGGCCGACCCGTCGTGGCCGCTATGCCCAACGGGCGGCACGGGGAGCGGGGAGAGTTGGCCGCAGGGCTGCTGCAGCCGGAGCTGGTGAGTGTGCCTCTCATCAAGGGGCCTGGAGGATTCGGGTTTGCCATCGCCGACTGCCCCCTGGGCCAGAAGGTGAAGATGATACTGGATGCCCAGTGGTGCCGTGGCCTGCTGAAAGGAGATGTCATTAAGGAGATCAACAGGCAAAACGTCCAAACGCTGAGCCACGCCCAAGTGGTGGACATCCTCAAAGACTTACCAGTGGGCAGCGAGGTCAACGTGCTCGTGCTGCGAGGAGGTGAGAGACATCTAATACGCAGATGTATTGTCTACCTGGCAGACTGAATGGCTGCATATCCATGTTATTGTTTCTCTCTCTGCCTGCGGATCTTAGTCTTCCTCCTGTCCTTCCATCCATCCTTCATTCTCAGGCTTTAATTCCCTCTCACGTGTGACGTAATGTGTGATTGCTTTCAATACAACTTCAACGGGGCCCATGGGAAGTGATGTCAGCGTGCTGTTACTGACAGGCAGTGAGGTGGAGTTGTGGCTGGTTGGGGGGGGGGGGGCATTGACTGACCACACACTGTGTAGAAACCTGAGGCCTGTTTGTTGCCAGCTTCTTCGAGCTTGTCAAACATTTCTTGAGCATTCCTCCTGTGTGTCTCCACGCAACTTGGCTCTGTTTATGACGACACCCATTGAGGCGTAATGCAGTCTGTTACAAGTCAGAGAGGGGGAATTACATAAGCGTGGGGCTGTGCTTGATTCCAAAGCAGAGAGGGAGGAGGGTAGGCACCCTTCAAATGTCTCCTGCATCATCTCCAGCCGCCCCGGGGATTCATTGCGTAAATCAATGAACCCTGGATTGGCTTTGAACATCAGCAGAGCGTAGGGGACTTCTGCATGCCTCTACATCCATGACCCCTTAAAGAGCCATGGCTAAATGTCTTTAGAGGGAAGGTCCACAGAGGCCTCCTTCCCGTAGCCGCGCCCCAACCCTCTCCTCTCCCAAGCACCCACACTAACTGCGGTGCCACCATCACCGTGTGTCCTACTCCACCGATGCACTGCCTGATCCCACAGTCGAAGCAGAGCCTGCCTCTGCCTCACCCAGCCTGCCCAATTGACGAGCTAATGCCAGCTTTAACCCTCATTAGACGATGGCCTTTGGCTTGGAAGAGGATCCCTGTGTGTGTGCGTGCGTGTGTGTGTGTCCTTGTGTGGGGTGGGCATCACTGAACAGAAGAGAAGCCGAGCTTAGAGAAAGGATGGAAGGAAAAGAGTGGTGCGAGTGGGTGTGTTTCAGGTGTGTGCGTATCGAACTCTACTCTTTATATGCCTTTTATGACTCTGATTTTGGATTGTGAATTTCGCAGTGAAGTGGAAAAATGCCGCTGCGTCTCCCCTTTTACATCAGGCTCCATTAACCCCTCATCAAGCCAAGTGTTGGTCCGGCCCCACAGGGCTGTCGGCTCCAGAGGAGTGTTTGTTAATCCAGTTAATGCGGGGAGTTGATGGAAGGGGAGGAGGGGTCTGTAAGAGATGATCTGCAGGGAACAATCTGAGCGCTTGAGATGGAACGTGTGGGTGTACTGTACAACGAACAGAGAGAGGGAAGAGAATTATCGGTCATTGAATTATATGCATGAATCTGTAACGCTCTCACCCGCTTCCTTCGCCCTGTAGCGGGCTTCCACTATGTAGTCAGCGCTCCAGCACATGTACTACCTTTATGTTCCCTATGTATCTTTAATCGCACATGGATGCATATTCCTTAATGGAGCCTTCTTTAGTGAGTACACCTCTTGAGTTAAGAGCAGCTCATTGGTTTATTGTTATGCTCACTGCTGCCGTTTCTCAGTAAGAGAGGCAGTGCCATCTGGTGGACGGTGGTTCGGTGATCGTTGTTGTTCCAAATCATATCTAGCATTTCTAACCATATTCCTGTTGTGTATCTATGTCTCTCCACAGGTCAAACATCCCCCGTGAAGAGTCTAAAGCCTGTGAGTAAAAGCATATCTTTTCCTATTTCCTCACTATTGTTTCCCCTTGGGGACTTATCCCCCCCCAATTTAATTTCAAAGCGTTTTGTCCTTCAGCTTAACCAGTAAGCCTCTGTTGCATCGAATTAAATGATAGCAATAAATTTGAATATTGATTATGTTTCTGGGCGACTCCTTTTGTTTGCTCTGAAAAACGGTCTTAATTACTTCCTTTCAGTTTTCGTATTCTTAGGGCTATTGTCAGGGGATTGCAATGGTAATGAAGCAGGGATGAGCCTCTTTAGATAGGGTGGTATTATTAATACAACAGTTTTAGATAAAGAAGTTGCCCTTTCTGCCTGAATGGGGCCCATAAGGAAATCTTTAGTTTCTCCCGTGGATTTTATATGACATTAAAATCTCATTGCTTAGCCGTCATAACAATTGAAGGAATGTAAAAAGAGTCTATGTTGAAAAGATTGTGGGAGTGAAGTGACCTTTTATTGCTTTTGGTAATCTATCGCCATCACAGCCGCTTGTCTGGGATAATGAGCTGTAGAGACTATCAATAAAATGTGTGATGTTCTTCATAGGTGAATACCAAAGGACGTGTGATCTAATGAAAATCTAGAATGAATATGTCCAAAAATAACGATGCTTAAAGCAACATGAGGGCGATGGTGCATGTATTGTTTTTTCAGAGACAGGAAATGACTGCCAGTACAGAGACTCTGGACTGTATCATAGACTCAGTCCCCCAGGCCCTGCCTTACCACTCCAACACGAGCACCCTGCGCTCCGCCGACTCCCCCAAACGAGAAGCCACAGAGATGTACCTGAAGTCCAAAGCCCTGCTGGAGAGCAGACGTAAGTGAAGACAAATGCATCATCAGTTTTTTTTAACCTCTTGTCCAGCCCTCACTCACTTGTTACTCGTCCACAGAGCCTTACACCAAAGACATAGATGTTTTTCTAAAGAGAGACATTGAAACGGGCTTTGGCTTCCGTGTTCTGGGAGGAGAAGGTCCACAACAGCCAGTAAGTATATACAACATATGGAAAGATTATAGTACAAAGAATGGGAACTCCAGTTCTTCATTATACTAACCCTGCATCAGAATGTGTTTCCCCAGGTGTACATTGGGGCCATTGTGCCCAATGGAGCTGCGGAGAAAGATGGCCGCCTGAGAGCGGGGGATGAGCTCATTGGCATCGATGGTGTGATGGTGAAAGGTCGTTCGCACAAGCAGGTGCTGGATCTGATGACCAACGCTGCCCGTAATGGTCAAGTTATGTTGACTATACGCAGGAAGGTCATCTACAGAGGTGAGTAACGAGCAGAACAACACCTGACGCAATTTAAATGCTTTATTTGCATCTATTTAATAATAACATGAAAGATTTAGATGATGGAAACTGTGTTGCTCTAAACACCAGAACAATCCTCTGGCACACAAGAAGTGACGTTATATTTTGAGAAAAACAACAGCTGTATGATTGTGTAAAAAAAATAAAAAGAAGATGCATGTGCTAAAAATAGATGATGAACTCATTAGTTAGCGTAAGCAGACAGCCGGTGTAGCTGACCAAAGACGAGAGCACAAGAATTCATAAACTCACAATTATTCATTGGAAAACACAGAGAAGCTGTTTGAGAGTCTGGACATGCTGCTCGTTTCATGACGAGTGATCACAGCCTCAGTTATGGATTCAGAGGATGTTTCGGTAGTTATTTCTGCCAGTACAGTCTACTGTAGCCATTGGCAACCACTTTCAACATCCACAATCTGTACATCCTGCTGCCGCACTGCGTTCTGCAATGTGTTTATAACATACCCGACATATTTCTTGCATATGAACACACAATAAACTCCAGTCCGTTCTATACAGCCCTCAGGAATGCACACACTCACACACACACAATTACATGGGCATCTGTATCTTTTTTTTATTTCAGATATGACGGACGAAGAGGCTCTGGAAATGGCTCCAGTGCTGGTGAACGGTTCTCCTAAGCTACCTCGCCTACCGATGCCCAGCGCTCTGGACCACGAGTCTTTCGACATCACACTCCACCGCAAAGACTCCGAGGGCTTCGGCTTCGTCATCCTCACCTCCAAGAGTAAACCCCCGCATGGAGGTGAGAGTGTAGTCTTTCAGATCCTGCAACAGCTTAGCATTTTTTTCTCATCTAAGTTTTATATTATTGGGGAATTTAGATGTATAGATGGGGGGGGGGGGACAGTTGAAATGGTCCCTGGAAGTTTGTATCATATGTGGATTTGAACACTCACTAGGATATCTGTTAGCTGCTGTATATTTAATGCTAATACCCAATTTAAAGACTGGTATAACACACAGTGATGTGTTTCTCTTGCTGATGCATACTGATGTAGAACGCTTGTACTGCAGGCCGATCTTCGCTCTGATGAATAATAGAGCAATCTCGATGAGCCTCGGTTGTCCTTCCTTGAATATATAAGTTTAATTCAACATAAATCTGAATTCAGAGAAAGATCTTGGTACAGCTTTGCATAGAGTAACCTTTGGTCCAGACAAACGGAGTCAGGAATATCTTCAATGTCCTCATCTTATCTTAACCTTGAGACGCCCAGAGCCTTCCACACAACGCACGCCAAGTGTGAATTTCAAAATACCAAACATATGACAATGAACAAAGAAATGAATGTGTTCATGTCTAATACACACACTCTCTCTATGCATCATAAACATTCAACAGATTTGAGTTTTTGACTGCAGTCTACCATTACGTTCGATTTCTAGATACATTTCAAGGTTCTCATAATGGCCGCTCCATCTAGGTCGAACATGCGTCTTATTTCTCTTCGTATCTACAATTTCAGTCATTCCGCACAAAATTGGCCGTATCATTGAAGGCAGTCCGACCGACCGCTGCGGCCTGCTGCACGTCGGAGATCGTATCTCAGCGGTCAACGGGCGCTCCATCATCGAGCTCTCTCACAATGACATTGTTCTGCTCATCAAGGAGGCCGGCAATGTCGTCACCCTCACTGTGGTTCCTGAGGACGGTGAGTATCTCTCTGTGTGTGTGTGTGTGTGTGTGTGTGTGTGTGTGTGTGTGTGTGTGTGTGTGTGTGTGTGTGTGTGTGTGTGTGTGTGTGTGTGTGTGTGTGTGTGTGTGTGTGTGTGTGTGTGTGTGTGTGTGTGTGTGTGTCCACATCTGCAGTTATTCTAGAGGTGTATTGCTCTTGTGCCTCAATTCAATTTATAAACTGTATTGTCTGTAAGGGGGAGATTAGTTTTGCAGCCAGGTAATCAAACAGTCAACCATCATTTTAACGTCAGTATTACGAATTTAGTGCTAAATTGAGGTATTACAATTTTGAAAAAAGGGTGAGAGGATTGAATGAATTAAAATAAATGTCACTGTAATGCCAGTACCTGTGGTAGGATGTCTAAATCTAATTATAATGATAATTAGCTTAAAATGAATATGATACGTAGAAGTAATAGTATTCAATATATAGGCTTTTTTCTTTTTTTTACACTGATCGCTGACGTTTGAAAATGTTTTTTTTAGAATACAAAGGCCCTCCATCTGGAGCCAGTTCAGCTAAACAGAGTCCAGCGCTTCAGCACAGAGCCGTGGGGCAAAGGTCAGCGCTACAGGATGAACGGTAAGAATCTGCTCTCACACAAAAGAAAGGTATAGAAACAACTGTCTAAACATCTTGTGCACGCCAGTTATAACTATACTCTGACTACACTAACTACCCACTCAGTGCATAGCTGTCCCAGGTTCAGTACTCTGTAGAAGGGAATCAAGGTTGTCTTGCCAGTCTTTTTTAACTCCCACCATTTGTGCCTTAAACGTTCAAAATGTGCCAAAGTGACCAACATGTACACACACACACACAGACACAGACACTCTCACACACACACATTTGGCCTGAGGATGTTGTACACAGAGGTAGATAAGAAATGCAAGAAGAACCTCCTCTGAAATTGAAAAATATAAATTCCTTCATGCTTATGGTTATGGTAATATTTATAGAATGATATTGCTACCTGCGCGTGCAAACTCTTATGAAAGCACCAAACATCCTCTGTAATTACACTCGACATGAAATAATGTGCAGAAGAGGAGGGAGGGTTGCCCTGGAGAATATTTCTCTCAACAAAGGCGCCGAATAAACATAAAAGTGTGTAAGATAATAAAGAGAAGACATATACAGAACAATGCAGCATACATACTAAAATATCCAAATGTAAAAATAACAGCCCTCTTCTATTTAATATCCAGCATTAAATTAGATTTTAAGTTTTGCATAATGGCTTTTTGTGTGTGTGTGGCCTGCAGCGGGTGTTTACTGCAGGAGTCACTGAATACATATGTCTGTTGTTTGCTTTAGTTATAACCTGGACTTTGAAGAGAAAAGGGAGGGAATCAACTGGTCGGACAACAAAACTCTTCCATTGAGCGAGCAGGGAACGATGTGTGTGACGGGACCCAATCAGGTGAGAAGAATCCTATAATCCCACTTTATGTTGTCTTTCGACCTTCTGAAGGCTAAACTGCTAAATGCATATAAGCTCCAATCTTTTACAGTTTATGTTTTGCTTACTATATAGCATCCTGCTCCCTTTAGTTCCATACAATGCACAGGTGCATTGAGTTCATGCGTTGGGTGTCAATGAGGACGTTATCGCTTATTGCTTTTATCATTCATACCTTTTCATACTTTCTATCCACTGTTTTCAGCATTCAAATGAATTAAAACATCCTAAAACATATTCATGTATTTTATACTCTTTATCTACTCGTTCACACTTTCAAGCCAGAACAATCTTTCCTACATTCTGGGTATTAAAACTCCAGAGTGTGTGACGTCACAGCCAGAGAGGAGAGAAGCTGGTAAATCTTCTTTAAAAAAAATGTTATCTTAAACGTGCTCTCATTCCCACAATTATTACTCTTTAAGCATAAAGCTTCAAAACGTAGTAGTAATGTAGCTAATGAATTTACACAGTTGGCACTGCGAGCCTGAAAGTGACAGGAGTGCCCAGAAGCTGCCGCATTGACTCCCATGGAAACTGAGGCCAGATGTTTCTGGATGAAAGTGCCACTTTTCTAGCTCCCTGCTCCCATTTTTCTAA